>NC_046365.1:29936898-30024398 GCF_011125445.2 Fundulus heteroclitus
GCTCTTAAATGCCTGTTTTTGTTTTGTTTTTTCTGCAGAGAAATGTAAATGCAGTGAGAAAACGTCTTTAAAAGAAAATTCAAATATTCAGCTTTTGATTTGGAAAATTGCTGTTTTCTTTCCGAGGTTTACAACTGGAAGACTGAAATATTCTGAATGGATCAAACCAGAGAAATATGTTCATAATCTCCTTGTACTTTTGTGCACTATGTCATTACAACAAAAGTCTGCGAACAAACCTAAAAGCTCAACAAACCTGCATTCATTGCCTGTAGATGTAATGAACCTGAGGACTAGGTGGGAATGTCAGTTTAAATGTCAGCCTGGTTTGGAGCATTTTTAAGCAAGTCATCCTCTAACGTTGTACTTTGAAATGTCAAATTTCTGTTCTCAGCCAGATCAATGCTCAAGATGCATCGGGTCAGACTCCTCTGCACCTGGCGTGTGAACGAGGTGACTTGGCATGTGTGAAAGAGCTATTAGGAGAGTCAGGCCCGCACCGACATCAAAGACCAAAAACGGAGAAAACCACCCCATGCACTATGCCTCCAAGCAAGATTCTCCTGTCATCATCCAGGTGAGACTGAAGGGAGACCTTTCTGGCCTGGGAGCTGCGCTGATGATTGATGATTTTTGTTTGCAGTCAGCGAAATGTGCTGCACAATGAAGGTATACCATATAAGAAAACATTAACCATGTTTTAACCAGGGGTTTCGTCTTCATATAGTTTTCAAAAGAACAAAAAAGAAAGGATTTTAAATGGCAAGCTGATGCACCAAATCTTTTAAAGCAATTTCATGTTACTTTCCCATTCAGGACACATGCCTGTTAGTGACAGCCATTAACATATAGTATCTATAGAAACTAAAGCTTTCTGGACAGAGCTTTGCAGATCAAGGCACACATTAGTTTAATTGGATTTTTTTTTTGATTTTTTTTTTTTTTGGGTAAACTGTGTGTAGTGAATTTTACACGCATGTTTGTTGTAGTATTTGGACACGTGCACACAGGCTCTGAATCTGGGCGGTGGTCGCTGCTAGTTCTTGGTAAAAGTAGTTGAAATGCACCGAGAAACTGACAGGCTTAGAATCAGGTGATTTTCAGTTTGCTTGGCCGTGTCGGGGGGCCGGTCCAGTCGGTAAATGAAGCATGAAGTGCTAACATTTCAAACTGACAAAAACATTCTTCAGTGTGGGTGCTCTTACTGAGTGAAGATGACATAATGTTGGCAATTATTAGTGTTTATTAATGTGTTTAAAACAGAAGTCTGGAAACCGGATTTTCTACATGTGGAATCATGCAGTTCATTTAGGCTGCAAGAAAGTGTGAGAAACCAAGACTTCCAGCAGATTATTTGTTGTGCTTTTTTTGTACAGTGACATTAAAGGATTTCTGATTGTGATGCTGAACAGAGTACAACAAAGTTGCTCTGTTTTATAATTTTCAACTTCTAACTTTTGTCTCTAATCGAGAATTCTTGGTTTCCTTGCTTTATGTTTTAGGAAATACTCATAGAGACCGCCGTTTTAGTATTGCTAGCTGCAGGAGATATGCTCCTTCCTAATTTAAGATGCTTAAAATGGTTTTAGATTTCAACTAAACTAATAATCAAACCTTGATTTACAGCAACTGCTCTCTCACGCACTATGTGACCTCATTACTGCTCCTAATATAAATAACCAATGACAAATCAGGGGCAGGGAGGCTAGTATTCTGAATGCAGTCCTTATATCTGCAGATGGTACAGTTCTTAAATATGTATTGGCAGTTCGGAGATTTACAAGAAACAAAGATTTGGCTTTGGTCTGTCTCTGATATCGCTCAAAAGTACTAGAAAAATGGTAAAACTCCTGCTTTACAGCCTGGAATTGAACAATCTTGCCTCTTTTAACTTTCTTCCTCCTCACTGTCCCATCCAGGCTCTTTGCTCACGGCTGTGCTCTGGGGTGAACGAGCTCAACAACAACGGAGAAACGCCGCTCCATGTGGCCTGTCGCCTGGGACGGGTAGAGTCCGTTAAAGCCTTGCTGGAGGGTGGGGCGAAGTGTGACGTCACCGGTAGTCAAGGAAATCCTATCCACGCTGCTATGAAATACAGTGAGAAGGGGTGAGTGAAGTAAATGCTATCGAAGGGGCAGCCTTTGTTGCAACAGATGAACATCAGGGCAGCGAAGGCTGTCTGTGTTTTTTTTCCCCTGTGATACTAGGGACTACGTGGTCTCCAGGAGGGAAGTGGTTGTTTATTCCACTGACCTGCTTTAGAGTTGAATCAGTAGAAAGGAGTGTTTTTCATCTTATTAGTTTATTGCTTTATGAATATCATATATGCATTAAGAGTAGAGCTTCATTTTAAAGCTCCCCAATATACTCCAAAAACAGTGTTTTAACTAAAAAGCTTGTTAATGTTTTTTTTTTTTTAAACAGCCCAGAATCTGCTTAAACTGCCAGAAAGGATTTCTCTACACTGCAAAAAGGGAACTAAAAGTAAATAAAAATTTGTCATTGATTTGAGCAGGCAAGTTTGAATGATCTGCCAATGGAATAAGATTTTTGCACTTAAAATAGGAACAACTCATCTCTGTCATCTTAATGTGGAGTATATCTTATTTTGGGGGTCAAATGCTCATTCCATTGGAAGATAATCTTATTTACCTGCTCATCTCAAGGACAAATCATTTAAAGAACATTTGACTTACTTTCAGTTCCCTTTTCGCAGTGTATGCATTAAGCACGAAAAATTATGAATGATTCAGTTTTGTGAATGTGAGATAATGTGCTAATGTTTTTTTGTGCTTGTTTGTCAGCTGTGTGGAGGAGATTCTGAAAGCAGACCCATCCCAACTCCAAGCTGAAGACTGTGTGTACGGAGGGACGCCGCTGCATTGGGCTAAAACAGGCGAGGTAGCTACTTCAACACCCAGTTTTTAGCTGTTAACGTCTGCAATCAGCTGTTAAAATAACATTTTTATAATGCGATAGCTTTTATAAAAATTAGATTATTTGATTTGATGGCAGGGACATATGTTGTTGATTCATCCAAGGTTTTAGACGTCTCCATGAAGCTTGAACAACTTTGTGGGAAAAAAAATAGTTTCTGTTCTGGTTTGTTCCTCTGCTAGATGTGCCGCATGCTGCTGGACCGCGGCTGTGAAATAAACTACCTCAGCAAGACCGGAGAGAGCGCCCTCCACATTCTGACCAGAAAGGGTCGCTTTGAGGCGGCCATGGTGCTACTCACCCACGGGGCCAACGCCAACCTGCGGGGTCAGGATGGAAATACAGCTCTGCACCTCGCTATGAAGGTTCGTGTGTAAGAGACGCCTCTTTTCGGTGGGAACCACAACATCAAACAAAAATATCCAAGCCTATTGGGGTGCAGCGTGCCTAAATTATTTCCACAGTGATCAATGTCAAAAGAATCATTAAGCTACTTGGTATCAAAATAAGTTTTGACCCAACTTATTGCATAAATAAATTGATCTGTAGGTTTTTTTTTAATCCTTTTTTTTTTTTTTTTTTTTTTGTTCTTTTAAAGTGGGTCTCTCTTGAAAATTAGATCTCGGATGTCATTGAGAATAGCTGTATAAAGAAATGATTAAATTAAATAAATTCAGTGCTGCAAATCTCCAGTTTTTTCCTAAAAATATTAATGATGATTCAGCTTGTTTTGTATCTGTTATCATTAGATGGACCACATGGAGTTGATCAAGGGTCTGATCGTGTTTGGAGCCGATGTTGAGATCCACAACGACCTGGGAGAAACGCCTGGGCTGATCGCTGCGCGCACCAGCAAAGGTTAGAGAAAGCGGCCGGTAAACTGTATCTTTCAAGGGACCGATGTTAGCCTGGTTTTGTTAAAAGGTTCTAACAGTAAAATAAGTTGTTATCCCTGACCCAACTAAGATGATAGAGGTCATCTGATCATTACTTATAAGCATGGGTTGCAGTGTAAATAACAAGAGAGCTGCATGTTTAACAAGTGAAAATGTCCAGGAGAGGTTTTAACCAAGTCCGGTGCAATTACTGCATTTTAAATAGTAGTTTTTCAATAAAGAAGCAAATCTTTGGAGGCAAACTATCTAGACGTTCTTTTACTGTGGTAGTTTGTATGCTATTTCAGAGAGTTCATAACACCATGCACTTTGACAAGGTTTCAAGGGCCTTTAAGAAGCTCCTCACATTCCAGTAAATAGAGCCTGGATCTTGTCTGAAGTCACAGTTTATTGGACTACTGGTGGATGTGACTATATGTTTTGGACCATAAGTGCTTATTTATCCAATGATAACCTTTTTTTATTTGTTTTGTTAGTTCAGTAGTAGAGGCCATCAGCTCATTATTTAAAGTGTCGTATTTTAAAAGCGACCCTGATGCTGCAGACCCTAACAAGGTTCCTGAAGCCTTTGGAAGCTAAACTGGCTCACAGCATTACTGATCCTCCACCAAGGTATATAGGCACGTTATGTGCTTATAAAAAAAGACCAAAAACCGGGTGATCATGATAAAATAAAGATATATACACCAAGCTTCCATTTGGTAGTGTTTTGATGGTCATTTCTCAGGCTAAATAGAATCCAGCACTGGGCAGGATGAGCAAATATAAAGAGATGTGGCGCCATCTACCCGCAGTATTGCAGAACTATCATAATGCCTGTTTGCTTAATTAATAAATCACTACTAAATAATCCAGGACCATGCCTGACCCTCTGCAATGCCTCACAATAAAGTGGCAGCTCGGCGTGATCGAAGACCAATCGTTAATAATTAAACACAACGATCTACAGCGACTAAGAGCCTCATATCAGAATATTTACTCACATCAATCAACTGTGCGGTCACATCTGAGCAATTTGCAGGTTTAGCGTCTGCTTCAGTGATCACCAACATTCATACTGTATTCCCAGCGACATACCAGTGTTTTCCCTCTTGAAATATTTATTTATTTATTTTTTTTTCCCACTGGATCTTGGACCATTCTTCATTGTTTTTTCTGGGAGATGCTAGTCATTACCTTCTTCCTGGTTTATCTCCTGCTGCGCATGTGCAGTGTTGTACTTTAGTTGTTATAAATAAACACAGAGGGTTTTATTTACTTACAAATTGACCAAACACAACATAAAACACCAAAATAACAACTAATACATTAAAAGAACGAGATAAACTTTCATAAAAACCTTGTTTGCAACCAGAGTGAGCTACTGACGTATAAATAAAAATAACGTAGCTATGCACCTTTTAAGAGAGTGTGTAACTTGCTTTTCTACATCAGATTCTATATAACGCATCATAAATGTTCATAGCTTAGTAGTTGACGTCTCACTGCACAAACTCCCGGTTTTAACCAAATCAAGATTCCTTTTATCTTGGTTGCACAAATAGGCAACATTTACCGCATCAGGTTAAAAAACAGCTCTACTCTTAAACTGGTCTTCAAATAAATAAGGGATAATTTTATAATATAAAGAGATATATTTAACAATGATAAAACTGTGAAGGTAAAAAAAGAGTACTAGCACTACACACATATTCCATAAACAAATTTAAAAGGATGTGATTATTTTAGAGATTTCATAGCTGGTGAGTAGGAAAACTTGTGTATAATCAAAAAATTAAGCTGTGAAAAATGGATTGCAAAAAGAAATGCTGGAAGTTAGTGGAATATAATAATGTCTCTCAAATGATCCTGGCATAATATTTTTCCTAACCTTTAGTTTCTCTTGGTCTGTTGTTTACACATAAAGAAGCTTCCAGTAAAATGTGGCCTTTTTCCGAGTTAGAAAAGATACTAAATTGTTTTTCTTGTCAGTTTATTGATTTTTGAAAATGCATGATAATTGCTAACAGTCTTCGTGTTTCCGCTCGCTCTCTTTCACCCCCTCCTCTCTCTCTATGTTGTGTATCTCTCCATCCAAATCTCTCTCTTCCCTCCTCTGCTTGTGGCATGTGTGCATGCCTGCCATGCCTGCTTGTGTCTGCATTAACCTGAAAGGTCCTAATAGAAAGATACTACTGGAGATGCTGTGTAGTGTAGGAGTCCAGCGCTGCCTCCCTCCTTCCCCCGGCAGTCCTCCTCCTCCTCCTCCATTCTCAAACAAGACCAAGGCTCGAGGCATAGGTAACACCACCATCCCTAAGCTTGGCAGCGCCGTCGGTGCGCACTCTTTCACCGTCTCTTCCTTGTAGACATGTTATGATCAGGATTTTAGAATTACTCGAAAGCATTTCATTCAGTTTATCTAATTGTATTAAATGATGAGCATTTTTGATCAGTGTGTTTTCTTTTAGTTAAAAAGTATCATAATTGATAACTTGGTATTTTAGAATGATCCTAAAATACCTTTGTTGTTTGTGGACCACGAGTCTGTTAAATAAAGCAATCAATCAATTATAAATAAAGCTGACACTGGCTTTAGGACGTTCCTCTCTTCTTCTTTATCATTTGCTCAAGAAATTGACAGCTTGTTATCATGATTAACAGCTTCTATTGTTGTTTTGCAGGGTTCGATGACATCATGTTTGTTGGTGCTGCCATAGGAGCGATAGGCAAATCTGAACTTGATGGACCAACAATGGGGAAAAAAAAGTAAGCCTGTGAATTATTTGGAGGGAATGGATTTTTTTTTTTCTTCTTCCATTTACACGACTTTAATTGCTGGATGTTCGGCGGTCGGATGTTAGTTAGTAATAGGCGTGGTCTGCCATTTGTGGTTGCTGCCTGTCAAATGTAAAGGAGTATGAATTCTCATCTAGGCAATGTGTCTTTAAGCATATATAGCACATTTAATTCATGTCCTTTTAATTATAATTTCTATGTAGTATGTAATTTATTTATTTTTATATTATTTATAACCATCAACAGTGTTTGAACCGAATTTTCCTCCTCCTGTCCTGCAGGATTGACAGACTGCTGTGTCTAGATGGTGGAGGGATTAAAGGTCTGGTGCTGATCCAGATGCTGATTGCTCTGGAGAAAGAGGCAGGACGGCCGACCAGGGAACTCTTTGACTGGGTAGCTGGAACAAGCACAGGGGGCATCCTTGCTTTAGCAATAATCCATGGTGTGTTTTAATTTTTTTTTTTCCTTTTCACCTTCTCAGCATTTTTGTACCATCAGGACTAAAATGTTGTTTTCCTCTGTGTGCAGGTAAGTCCATGGAGTACCTGCGCTGCTTGTACTTCAGAATGAAGGAGCAGGTGTTCAAAGGGTCACGACCCTATGAATCCGCTCCACTGGAAGACTTTCTGAAGAAAGAATTTGGAGAAAACACCAAGATGACAGACATCAGATTCCCGAGGTTCACATCACAATGTTACATTCAAAAGAACATTCCAGAAAACGACACAAGAGTACTTGAAATAAAAATGCTGAAAAAAACGAATCCCCTTAAACCAACTAATGAGCCGATGCTTTTATTCATGGATTCCTATTGGTTATAATTATATATTTGATACCAAGCAGCACTATGCTCAAGAAAATAAACCAAATGCAGCTGCTAACTGGTGTCTAAACTACACCAAATGAAAATATATTCGTGAGAATTGGCAAAGAAAACCCAAAAACCGATAGACATGGACAAAAGTCTTGGTACCCCTCCACAATTAACACAGCACACAAATATCTTTAAAATTACCAAAAACCTACAAAGTTTAAGGGAATCCCATATTCTTTACTGTACATTGAATACAAATCATTTAAATATTGATTCAGAACAATATCCACTGTCTGTAGGCCGTGGGGTTACACCGGTCCATCACATTCAGAAGAATATTTTATTCATATTAATATTTATTCATTTCAGTTTGACTTTTTTTTTTCTGACAATAGTGCCCTTACATGGAGCTGATCACATGGGGCTAATTATGATTCAAAATGTGACAGATCAAGAATCCTTTATTGTCATTAAGTGTTCACACTAGGGCTGTCAGTTTAACGCATTGACTTTGTTAGACCATAACGGCGACAACATTTTTGTCGGCATTAATCATGCGTCAAAACACACACCGTTCACTAATGTGATTTTCCCCGCAGCGCTTTACGACTGTGTTGTTGTTGTTTTTTTTGTTTTTTAACCCTCTGCGCTTTCCGTAGTTCCAAGAATGCTAGAGACTAGCATAACAGACCCGCGCTTACTGTTGCCAAATCTGCTTATTTTATGCGACTTTGAGTTTCTTTTTTCTAAAGTCTCTTGTAAATTTCATGAGTTGCTGGAAATTTAAACCTTTTACACATTTGTTTACACGCTGTGTAAACATCAGGCGGTTATGATTAGTGATTTAGCCATTATTGGCCAAAATTTAACATTTTATGTTACCAATTTGTTTTCATTTAAATTCTGACAGGTGCTTCAAAAATAAGAATGTTTTTTGTACAATAATGTTTTTTACTAGTTCTTTATTGCAAAATTGCCTTAACAGCATTGCACTTATTAAGTATTTTGAAAGGGGTACTGACATAGCCGTTCACACTTTCTTTGTAAAAATAATTTATAAATAATTTCTTTCCATAGTTTTATTTGTTTATTCATTCACACACAACCAGCCTGCAGGTAGATGTTAGACAATTAGCTTTATCAGAATTATTTTAAAGCCAAAATAAGGCATTGTTTCTATAAGGGTAAGAATGCATTTTTCAGTATTTTTGAAGGGAATTGCAACATTCCTCCCTTCAGTTTTCAGCTCTGACTTAAGAGATCTGTTTTCATAATTAAACATCTCTTCCTTCTGTAGAATCTGCCAGCATTTAAACCCGTTTTCTCTTTTCTGTCTGTCCAGGGTCATGGTGACCAGTGTGCTAGCGGACAGACATCCAGGCGAGCTCCATATCTTCAGGAACTATAACCCACCATCTCTGAAAAGGGAGCCCGCATACTCCACCTCTGCAACCTTCAAGTCTCTGACCATCCCACAGGGTACTCGTTGGACTTTAAAAATGGCTTACCACTCTTGCGCAGACTTTTCACACCACTAGATGGTAGCAGAGTGAGCGGTTCTCCCACTGAATATGGTTTTGAAATCTTCTCCATCAAACAGCTCTCATGTTCTCAGTTCCTTGTAGCAAGAAAGCCAAGAATAGGATTGTTGCAAAACCCCAAAATTTCTGTGCCATGTTAAATGAACGGACAAGTCCAGTTGTGCTGTTTGAGTGCGAGCCGTGTTGTTGTTGCAGGATGGGAGGATGAGGAAGTGTTGGTAGTAGGATACACAGAGGAGCCGCCCACAAAGCGTAGGAAGGTTACAGACGAAGGTGTGTGGAGAAATAAGCACGAGAAAGTTGAGTCTTGAAATCTTCCATAACGAAGACCCTAAAATGTTACTCGTCTACCGTCATGTCAGTTTACTGACTTTTTAAACATCTGAGTTTTGCTTTTTAATTCTGTAAACTAAATTGGTGTTACTCAAATGGTAATCTGTGTCTAAATAAGTTTATTCCTTTCCTCACACGTATCAAACTTGCAGGAAGTTGCTTCTGTTTGAGGTGACATGTATAAAACTTTAATGCTGCTATAAGGTTGTTCAACCCACTCATTTCACACCAATGAGTCCAGGTTGGATTACTGAAGACGTTTATGTAAATCTAAAAAAGAGAAGTGGTATCATCATAAAGGAGGTTTTACAGTTTTGTTTCCTCTTATTTTTATAATTATGTTAAACTTTCTGCACTAAGAATACATCAGAGTACTGAACAGTTCCTAAATGTATTGCGTTCGGCGAGGCTTCCATGCTGCACATTAATAATAATAATAACAATAATCCCAATGGAATGTGGTTAAAAAACATTAAAGCACTTTTTAAAATGGCCTGCTAGCCAAGAAGTCAAACTGCAGCAGTGAGATGTTGCACGATACTGTGATCGGCAGACTGCAACCTCCCCATCCCATTATGTTCTTTTGATCTCACAGGAAACCCCGTTATGGCTGCTGAAACCACAAAAGTGGTTCTTTAGACCCTGTTACACGTTGACTGTTTCTGAGCTGTGGTAGCCGATGTATGAAGAGGACATTTCGTTATCTAGATCTACAGATTCATAAAAAAAAACTATGCAGAACTTCTTTTGTCTTAATGTGATCTTTGTCTTTGTGTGTCAGAACAACTCGTTTGGAGAGCAGCCCGCTCCAGTGGTGCTGCCCCCACCTATTTCCGACCAATGGGCCGGTTCCTGGATGGAGGGCTGTTGGCCAACAACCCAACACTCGACGCCATGACAGAAATCCACCAGTTCAACAAGTCTTTAAAGGCGGAGGTAGCGGAGTTGCCTGCTGTGTGTTGCTGACTGAGCTTTATGCGTAAAAACGTATTGAGCTGGACTTCAGGTGCCTTTTTCTTGTCCCTCTCAGGGCCGTGAGATGGACGTCAAGAAGCTGGGTATAGTTGTTTCTCTGGGAACAGGTGGGTCAAACTGAAAACGGCAAAATATGTGGCTGAATGCTCGCTTTGTGACGCTGAAACTTTTATTTGTATCCATCATGAATATCTGCAAATTATGCTTTAAATATAAAGTCATTATATCTGATTTAGTAAGACCGTAGCTGCCTGTGCAGCAGCTGCTCTAGAGTGGGATGTACTTTTTTACATTATACAATTAAAGCTGAAAATCAGTTTTTGTTTTCAGGAAGGGAGACCTACTTTCACTTCCTTTTTAATCACCATAAAAACCTAGTTTTTGCGGTTTCATTTGTCACTTGTGCTTTTGTGTGTTTCCAGGTAAGCCCCCTCAGGAGGTGGTGACATCTGTGGATGTTTTCCGGCCCTCCAACCCTCTGGAGCTGGCCAAGACATTCGTAGGCGCCAAGGAGCTGGGCAAGATGTTGGTTGACTGTGTGAGTACACCACTCTTTATGCTCATTTCTCATCTTTTTGCTCTTAGGGTTTTCTTCTTTACCTTCTTTTGAGACCAGTCATCTGATACTGCGGTTAATTGATAACCAGAACCCTCTGAATAGTTTGTTCTTGTCCCTAATTTGAAATCTCTCTGAATGTGCAGTGTACGGACTCTGATGGTTGCGCAGTGGACAGGGCTAGAGCCTGGTGTGAGATGATCGACACCATCTACCAAAGGTCAGCTGATCATGAATATGCTGATTTTCTTCTTTTTTTTTTCTTTTCGTTTTACTGAAATTTCTGTCACCCGCTTTCCTTTTTTGCTACGATATCGGCTGAACCACGTTCCCTTTTTCCCAAATTCTTCTACTACGCCTCTGCAGCAGGGGTTCAAAACTCTACTCTAATGCTGTGCTACTTTAACGTGCGTATCTGGACCAATAAAGCTGAATCAAATGGCTGATTAACCTCATGAGTCAACCTCTACAGAATTATAGGAATGACCTAATTTTATTACTATGATGTGACAAAGCAGATCTAACACATCTAAACACATCTAAAAATCGGCCCTGGTGGGCTGGAATTGGAGACCACTGCTATAAAGTCAGTAAATCATTAGTTCATGTGTAATATATGCATTACTGAGCTCCATCAGATGAAGGTTTAGGTTCTATACTCAGGATGATGTTGAATAAACTAAATAAAAGCTTGTTGGATTGCCCTCGATGTCCTTTGCTTTTAAGTGACACATCACATGAGATTGCAATTCATAATTAGAAACATATATTTTTTAAAGAGTATTTTTAATGAAGTATAATAAAACCACAAGTAGATTATTGACATAAAAATAACTTGAGTTACAATTAAGATGCAAATATAAGGACTTAAACGACACTCTTGCCCCAAAGACTGAAGATCCTTTCAGATCATCTGTTCCTTCCATGATCTACCCTTGTTCTCCACATGTCCTTCATGTTTCATGATCATCTGAACGGTCACAATTCAGATTAAGGAGCTGGAAGTCATCCCAACAATATTATGGCCCTGATTCGCCTTAGGGGGCAATCAGTAACTGGGAACCGCTGTAAGGGGAAGGATCGCAGAATGGGTTTGATGCAACAAAATGATACAAAGTGCTGCAGAAGCAGCAGGAGTCCATGGTGCGCATAGGACAGACCGCCAGCTTTCCAGAGTCCATCTGATCAGAGAAATATGCTCAGCAGAATCTGATGGAGACAACGTGTTGAGGATGATCAGCAACTGTTTGTATTTAGTGCACTGAATGGATTTAATAAGGCTGCATGGGGATCAGGACATTGCTGAGGCTGTAGACTTGTGGTCTGGTAGGCCAGTCTTATTAACCGTCTTTATGTCATGTAATGAGTAGTAAAATCCAGCCAGGTGTATAAGGTACAGACTGCAGCTTGGTCAGCTGGTGCGCCACATGAACATATTTTACTGCAAAATGATGCACCTAATTTTTAGCCAAGGATGTTCATGTTTGATGAATTAGCTGTTTTATGTAGATCATTTGCTATCATTTTATAATAATGAACATTATTCATTATTATAAAACATTTTCATAACATTGGTTCATTTTCGAACAAAATAGATATAACTTTACCTCTTCCTTTCTCTTGCTGTTTGGCTATGTGTCATTAAGAAGAAACGTCCTTCTTAGCAGAGTAATACGACTTCCTGTTCTGTTCAGTGATAAAATCTCCTAATTCACTCACTACTCTGCGCCTCACTCGTAAAGAAAGTACCTTGCAACATATTTTACTATTTAAACTTGACAACAAAGGTTTTAAAAGTAAACGTAGAAAATGGGTACTTAGTAATCCTAAGAATAATTCTGATATTCAACATTAAGCGGACCAATCTGTTGTTTTAGTCCCTCAGTGGTGTAGCAGGCTAAATCCACGTCTTTGATAGAGGGAACTTGGGTTTGAAACTCGATTGCGTCAGGAAGGGCATCCGGCATACAGCAGCCGCATAGATGAACTGTCTCTGTTATTTTGCTTAAAAAATAAAGGCATAATCATATTTCTAATGGGGAAATATATTTTTCAGTTCAGTTAATAAATGTTCAAAATACCGTTAAGTAACCCGTGGCAGTGTTTTACGCGTTTGGCTAAATGTTACAAAGATAATTGACAAATGCTCATGTGAAACAGGACTGAGTGGGAGTTTCTGACCTACAGCAGTGCCGTGTGATTGGAAGCGTAGATGGCATGCATCTGATGAGGAAACGTTCTGTTCGGGCAATAGAAACTATAAACCTGACCTTGACTTGTAAAAAAAGGCCCTATAACATCTTTGGAGCAAACATATATATGACCCAAACTTTAAAGGTTTAGTCATTCTGGCTATTAGTGGTAATTTCTAAATAACTTTTAATTAATAGAGTGTAGTTTAACCAGTTGTCAGTTTTATCTGGATATGAGAAGAATCTTGCAATTATGAATTTTTGTTGTCCTTTGTCTTGCAGACTGAGCCCCCAGCTCTCTCAGGAGGTGATGCTGGATGAAGTGAGCGACGAAGTTCTGGTGAACATGCTGTGGGAAACTCAGATGTACCTGTTCGAGAAAAGAGAAGTCCTCCAGTCTCTTGCAAAAATGCTGCAGTGAGGCCGAAAGGAGAAGGAAATCATAAAGAGGGCTCACAAGCAAAGTCTAAAAATAATCAGGAGTCTACAAGAACTAGCACTGTTCAGACAATATTAAACTGTGGGGCTTCCTGAAGGGTCTGGGATGGTGAGAAATAAAACCACTGTTACTTCCACAATTCTACTGACATGAATGCAAACGAAGAGACGTTTTAAACCTGACAGAAAACTTAATACTGATCTGTCAAGAAGAAAGACATGTAGCATCATTTGACCTAATCACTGACCTCGTTCTCCTCTTTACCAGGTTTACAGGTTTTCTATGAACTAATGAAGAGGCGTTTGTACTTTTGTTTGCGTGTGAATACACACAGAGGGTGAAAACTGGACAGAAATGAGCTGCTGCCATTGTCTGCTGCTGCTTCCCTCTCTTCACTTTCTTAAACGCAAAAAGAGTAAAAAACTTTTAATCAGTTTGGGGTTATTTGGACTAAACCTGTAACAACCTCTTCCTTAAACCCTCAAATGTTCACCCAAACACCTAAAACACACTCGTTACACTTTTTCTCCCCAAGCCAATATGATCAGAAGTGAATCTGTTATACCACTGGAGGTTTTCTAGACCATCCCGCAGAGCAGCTGTGATCATTTACCAGTTCTGCCTTACGTGTCGGTAACCTTCTCTTTCCACATATTCCCCATTGACTTCACACATTTATAAGGTTATGCAATTAACTTTAGACGGATTATTAAAGCAACCTCCAGAGCGAAGACCAAACTTACTACCTGTTTCCAAGTGTTTTCTGTCCTGATCCAACATATGTGAAGTAAAAACCTTTACATAAGTAAACTGACCTAAATGTAATGGAACGTAAAACTTGACAAACATACAAGTATAACAAAGTCGAATAATTGTTTTGTATTTTTTTTCTATCAAATAATGATGTGATTACTTATATGGTAATAAATTATATTACTACTGACCTAAGATGTGTTACTGACTGATTTTGTTATCAAAAATCTTTATTTTGTTAAGAGTTTTCTCTACATTTTGAAACCTGTGACCATAAAGCATGGGTTAAAGCAATGTTTGAAAACATTTTCGAATCAGCCCATATATTCCCAGGACCGTGGACATCATGCCACATTAGTTCCCTCACTTGCTTATTGTGCAAAGTCAATTTTAACCAAATCTGGTAGTTTTACAAATGCAATGACCATTCCTGTCTCTGTCCCACGTTTCAGCTTCAGAGCCTTGGCGTCATCCTGGACAGCCTCCCATCCTCTCCTTCACTTTCCACATCCAGAACATCACCTGGTTAACTTTCATATTTGTAGCATCAAGTTCTTCCTTCACACTTTAGCCAAACTGGTCCACAGTCCACTTTACAGTTTCAGCTCCCTGTCCTCCAGAAAACCCTCCATAAACTATAACTGGTACAAAAGACAGCTACTTTTATCATTACATCATCTACTTCACACCTGAACATTAACTCCACTGGCTCCCTGTCACATTCAGTATAAATCAATCCTATGATCATACAAGACCACCACAACCTGGACAATTCAGGACACATAACCAACACTATGATGTCATACATTTTAGTTTAACACAGATCGCACATTACAATAATCAGTCTCTGCTTTGCCCGTTATTGCTCAACAATTAATTATCACAACTCATGAGTTTATAAAAAGGCATTATTTAGCTTTTTTTGAAGTGTAATAAAACTGTTAAATCTTAGCCCAGTGTCTGAAGACTGGAGTCCACAGCCCCCACGACCCTGTGTGACGTCAAGCTGGGTTTCCCCATCAGATACGGCTTGACGTCACAACTGTAGGGAAAAGCCAGTATAGAAAATCGATAAAGGATGGGATGTTACATTTTTAAAAAGTTTAATAAAATTGCTCAAGGTTTATCAGAAAAAAACATAACTTGCTTTTGAATATGAAATTTTTTAATTAGCAAAATGTTATTAATGTATTTCGTAAAGTTAAATATTGTTGAAGTCAATCTTGGCTGCAGTACTGTCTGTCTGGCAGGTGTTTTGGGGTCGGAGTAAAGGCCCATTCATACCTCACGTAAAAGACAGATACATATACGTGTGGAGTGTTTCATACGTTCTAACCATCGATTTCGTCCGTATTTTTCAGTTGAATTTTTCAGTGTTAAAAAAAATCTGCATATAAAAAATTTCAACCTTTCAAAATTCAAACTCAATATTTTCAGCCTCCTGAGATTCAAATTGCCCCATTTCACTGTCTTAAATTGCATCAAGTCTTTAAATTTGGTGTAAAAAGGGAAGGGTTATTTCAGGTCACAGACATTAGCAATGGATTGTGGTGTCCAACACCCAGCCAATCCCGTTACATTTTCTTAGTCACGTGACCTGGCGCCCGCGCTGAAGGAAAACCAGCATCTCAGAGGTGGTCATGTAAGCTAACGCTAACTCAACGGTGAGTTTATTGCTTTCATTTTTCTGTAGTATTGCTTTTCTTTGCGCATGAAAGTCAATAAATTATCTTACAACTTGATTTAAAACACGGGTTTGGGTTGCTATGAATTAAATAACATGCCTTTTTAGCATATTCTAAAACTCAACGATTTTCTTTTAAAGACTGTTTTAAAGACTTTCCTGTCTTCAGTGCAACATGAATTATTAAAACTTTGGTGTACACATTAGTGTCGGCTATGATCCTTGTTTTTAGTTTGATTACCAGTGCACTGGTTATGCAATAACCTTCACGAGTTTAGAAATAAAATTGCTATTTATTTTAAATAGGTTCTTGGACGAGTCACAAGACAGATAAAGCAGGTTAGACTAGGCTTGAAAGAAACCCGAATATGGACACTGGTGACTGGGCGACCAGATGCTGTACCCCTCCTTTTTCCAAAAGAGGAACCATCCCTGTGTCCAGAGTAGGGCTGGGTATCAATCAAAAATTTTCGATACCGGTACCAATACCGATACCTTTACTTCGATATCGGTTCCTGAACGATACTTTTTTCGATACCAGTTTTATAATATAAATTCTAAGAAAAAGAAAAGTACACAACATAATAAAGTACAAATCTTAAGTTTTATTTTTAGCTCAGTTTTTTCCATTCAAAGCACTTCTCTTACATAAAAAAATATTTTCAGTGCAAAAGAACAGTTGTAAACAACAACAAGTCAGTGTCTAATGCTCACTGTTACATTCTGAGGACCTTTTTACTTAGCAGTTTTTTTTTTTCAGAAAAATTAACATGTCTGCTTTCTCAGGAGACAAACAAGCACGCTCCTGGCTGATGGTGTCTCCAGCAGTAGAAAATGTACGCTCCGAAGGTGTGGATGATGCTTGCACACAGAGATACCTGGTTGCCAAGTTTGATAGCATTGGCATAGTGTCCCTCACATTCCACCACCAGGTCACTGCATTCACAGAGGTTAGGGTAGACGGTAGACCTCTATACCGCTGGATCTCTTCTTGAATCTTCTCTGTGTTGCCAAAACTGTTTTCTTGTCTTATTTCAACTGCCATGTCCTCATCAGCAAATAGCTCCTCAAGGGCAGAGAGCTTTGGCTTTTTCTGGAAACAAAAATAAAAAGAATAGATAACAATTTAATTTTTTTATGGAAAATGAAGTAATGTGGGGGAATGGGATGTCTTTGTATCGTTTTATTTTACCAGTAGTCCTACTGCAGCTCCACAGTCTTCATCAGAAGAGTTGTCATCGTGGTGACCAGCTGTCCCTTCAACCTCCTGCTTCATCTGCTGGGCCTAGAAAATAACAACTTTATTCTATCTTAAATATATTATAATCAATGCATTTATTGCACTCCCATTCTTTTCTGCAAGTGTGAATGGATTTACGCTAACTGGCTTTTTCCTCCTCACATCAGAGTCAGATGCTACTGTGAGGAGAATATAAAAATAGTGAAGATAAGGTTAGCTGTTTAACCAGCTAACGCAATGGATGGCATATTTTTACAAGCTTAGCGTTAGCTGTTAATGTTAGCTCTTGATTTAGCTAGCTACACAGCAATAAAATTAAGCTACACGCTAACTCAGCACGATGCACGTTCTAAATTGCCGTAACGCTAATAAACGTAAACTTACCTGTGCCGTCCTCTGTCATCTCTGATGAGGCGGAGTCCGGTGGTTGACATTTTTCACTTCGCTCCGGTTTAGCACTGTCCACGGGCTGCTGAGAGGAGGACGGCTGCGCTGGCTGCGGTCCGCTCTTCTTGCAGTCAAACACCGAGCAACTTTCCGCTCTTAAATTGATCCCGTGCACAATTAGGTGTTTCATCAAATTAGTCGTGTTGCCAGCTTTAGCAACAATGTGTTTTTTGCATATATTGCATTGCGCACTATTGGCATCAATCTTAATAAAGTGAAGCCACACTTTTGACCTGGGTGGCATTTTTAACCCTCCTATCGTCCTCAAATATAGTAACAAATTTGGTCCTTGGGGTCAATTTGACCCCAGGGATATTTACCTCCAGAAAATGATTTACAGAATATTGTTGACCAAGTTTTTGTGACAGGCACTTTGTTTATTTGTTGAATACATAAATAACCCCTTCAAAATCAGTGAGTTGACCTTACCTCTAGCGCCACCATCAGGCCAAACCTTTAAATGAAAATGAGTTTATTTTGATTTTGTTATACAAATCTTCTCAAATTTACAGGTTTTGAGCACATTCAAGACTCTCACCAAATGAACCATATTGATTAATGTTGGTGACTCCCCCTTTCCTCTCATAAACATATTTATTTACTTATTTTTATCTATTTTGTTGTAATATATTTGTTGCTAGTTACTGTAGGATCTTACTCACCCCTCCTCTTTTGTTATCCGGGCTTGGGACCGGCAGTGGCAGAGTTATAGAGTTTTTTTTTGTTTGTTTTTGTTTTTTTATGATTTTTTGGGTTGTTTTTTCTAGGGTTTTTTTTTTTTTGTTTTTGTTTTTTTTTCATTTGTGTGACAGAAAATGGATAATGAGAACATGTCATGTAGTAGTTAGAACATGGAACAGTTTTTAGAGAGAAACAATTTGAAAATCCACCCATTTTGAACAGTGTGATAATGTCAGTAGCTAAAACGTGGAACAGTTCATGCCACAGTAGCCAAGCTTTTAGTCTGCACTACTGTACACAGGATGTGCAGAGTGTGTGTGCATGCTCCTTGCAGACATACTTTTCGCATTTTGAACAGGTCATGCTGGTCTTGCAGTCGTTTCGGGTGGGACAGACCTGACACCTGCCACGTTTCTTGCCTGCAGTTTGTGCCACTGGAGGAGTTGGGGTGTTTTTCTCCCTCTGTATGTCCCTCACAATAGCTGCAGCAACTGGTGATGCTCTTGGAAGGCTCTGTCTTCTCTCAATTTGAGGCCTGACCAGTGCATTGCCAAGCTCCTCCAGGAAAAGCCTCCTTCGGCTGAGTTTTCCCCTATTCCAGCCTTTGTTTATCTCACACCAAATTACGAACGCATTATATGCACTCACATCAATGGTGTGGAAGAAGATGACAAGGGGCCAACGGGAAGTCATGCGTCGACAGCTGTATGTGGCTGTGACCTTGTCTAGATTGTCCACCCCTCCCTTTGTTTCATTGTAGTCCAGCACCATTTGTGGCTTTTTGTCTTCTCTGCTGCTCAGGGCAGCATCTTTATGCATGGTGCTGAGCAGCAGGACATTTTTCCCTTTCTTGGGACAGTAGGAGACCAGAGTTGCTTTCTCAGTGAAGGCAAACATGGAAGATGTTACCTTCCTGCTCTTGACAGCAAGGAGTTCAGAGGGAAGCTCTGGCTTGTTCTTTCTCACCGTCCTGAACATCGTAACCTGCCTTTTGAGCAGTTCCTCACCCAGGGCGTAAGACATGAAAAAATTATCACATGTAATATTATGCCCATGCAGTCCTTCAGCCATATCAAGCACAACCCTTGTGCCCTGATTTTTTTCTGGTTCTTCGCCAGGAGATTTGCCCATGTACACCTGCATGTTCCAGGCAAAGCTGGACTGTGCATCACATGCTGCCCATATTTTGATGCCATATTTAGCAGGTTTGCTAGGCATATACTGTCTGAATGGGCAGCGCCCACGAAACGCAACCAGGCACTCGTCGACAGTCACGTGAGCGCCTGGATTATAAAGCAGGGGTAAACGCTGCACCCACTTGTCCCACACATCCCTTACCGCAGCAAGTTTGTCACGTTCTCGACGGCCCTGCCTTGTTTGTTTGTCATCAAAGCGTATGACACGAGACAAAATGTGGAATGCCTTCAGAGACATGGTGGCTGGAAATATTGCCCTTCCAGTCTCAGCATTCCAAAGACTTGCTGTTGCTTCACCTTTTGACTTATAAACTCCTGCCAAAATTAGCAAGCCAATGTAGGCTTCCAAGTCAACTATATCCAAGTCTTTCCAACTGTCCCCATAAACACGCTTTCCCTCTAAATTTGTCATCCCAAGCACAATATTTTTGATTGATGGCGTTATGAAGAGCTCGAATGATGACTTGATGTCATCAACATGGCTGACTGCATATCTGGTGGGTCCTGGAACCATTTTGATTATATTACTTGCGCTACGTCTACCCTGCTGTTTCAGTGGGGAAAGGGACCAAATTATTTTTCCATTTTTGGAAGAAATTGTGTCTGCTGGTGGTTGAGGGACAACAGGAGGGTCAACACTCTCATTCTCATCAGATGAGAATTCCTCAAAATCAGGGTCCTCCTCAACACAATCCTCAGTCTCAGAGACAGTCTCCTCTAAGTCACTTTCACTGTCAAAGAGCAGCTCCAAAACCTCTTTGACAGTAAGCCTTTTTCCAGAAGACATTTTCAAAGAGAGAGTGTGCAGATTGCAGTATACTCAGAGCACAGTGAGGAATGATTTGGATAGAGGACTGTAGTGCAAGCTTATGTTTGCTCCTCCCTGATTTGGCATGAACTACCAATGGCGTTGTAGGAATAACCCGCCCTTCACAAGGCGGGAAAAATCAGTTCTACTTTGGCAGGTATGAGTTCAGAAGGTCACACAGATCCCCAGATGTCTCAGTTCAAATGTATCAACTAAAATGTATCAACTCTGTGCCTGCAGGTGTGGTCATGTTAGGTCACTGACAAGTTTTAGCAGCTAAAACAGCTTGGGGTCAAATTGACCCCAGAGGACAACCAATGCATGTAATATGTGTTCAGCACATTCAAAAAATAACATCACAAAAGTTTTATGCTTTACCAGTTGTCCCCATCAAATTAGGAAAAGTCATGAAATATGAAGCAAAAAAAAAAAGTTAACTACTATTTTTTGAATGATAAACATTGAATGGGGTCAAATTGACCCCAAGGACGATAGGAGGGTTAAACGGTTCGACGACGCTCGCAACCAGTTCACAACAGATACACGTGAACCCCGACTGTAGGCGTGACCACGTATGTATTTTTCCTGGGTGACGCAATCACGTTAAACGTCACAGCCAATCACCAAAACTTGGCACCGAAAGACGAGGCATGTTTTGATACTCTGTAAAACCGAAGCATTTCGGTCGGTACCATAAAAGAACCGAAGGTCGGTACCCAGCCCTAGTCCAGAGGTAACTTTTAAATTACTAGAATTATGGTTTTGCATCCCTCATCGATTTCATCAAACATATTTTATTTAAGACATTTTTTTGCAAACCTGCAGAATAGAAATGTTAAACAACACAATTAATGTTTTCCTCTTGAATTCAGGTAGTACTTCAGCATATCACTTGGCAAGAAACAGATGATGGGAGTCCTGAAGATGACGATAACTGCTCAAATGAAACCAAATGGCACATTTCAGGATATCTTAGACAATTCATCGCATATTTTGAGTTTACCAGTGTCTGATTGGAGGTTTTCAATTACTTTGCTAGAAAGCATCGCTATGGGAATACTTGTTTCTTACTACTTAGCAGTGGTACGTCACAGTTGAGATTTAATCTTAGCTCCAGAGTAAATCAAACTGAAGTTTTCATGTTCCTGTGTGTACTGTCTGTGTAGCTCAGCTCTATTGCAACATGTAGATTCAAAGCTTTTCGTGTGGATTTTAAGAAACTGGAAAACTGTCTAGCAGATTTTCTTTTACCTTAGTCCTACAAACATACTAATTTATCTTTATGTTCTGGTTTATGGATAAATTAGATTGTGCTCTTTTATTTTGTTTCCTTTTAACGCCACACCACCTGAACTGAAAGAGCTCATGAAATTCTGGATGGGAGAATTTAGCAGCACGTCTGTCTGTGGAGTTTGTCCAAAGCAAGTACCCCAGAGCTGCCACTTGCTATGAAACTTTGTACAGGGTTTCCGCGGGGCATTGAAAGTCATTAAAAGTCATTAAATGAAATGTTTTAAAATTAAGGCCTTAATTGGCATTAAAAGTCATTAAATGTGATTATCTGTGGCATTAAAAATAGCTTTTTTTTCTAAAACAAATACGGTCATAAAAACAGTTTCGTCAGATATATTATCAGATATAACTGATTCCGCGTTGTGCGCGGAACTGCTTCCGGTTTATCGTAAAGCCGTATGTTTACAATGTTCGGCAAAGATGCTCGAGGCGGAGAAAGAGCTGGGGAATGGGGAATAAGCTAAAAGTGGATGGAAAACATGGCCGCAGCCTGTCGATGGTAAGGATGATGAAGGATTTTGCTGTGTGTGTAAAAAAAATAACAAAATTTAAGATGCACAATGGGTGTCAATGCTTCACGATCTCATTTGAAGTCGGACAGTGTATTTCAGGGTGTATGCGGCGCATACCCACTTATTTCTTAGTCAGCATTTTTCGGGAGCGATATTTGTGTCTTTTGTTTGAGCGCGCAGTGAGACAGGTATTCGGCGTTTAAACATCATGCGCGCGCGCGCTCAAAACTGATAAACCTTTCTCAATCCACTATCCTCGCTCGCGTTCGGTTCCGTGTCTGCCCGTGACATGATACTTCCACGCTCACCATCAGCTGTGCGCGGCTCGCTAGATTCTTTCTGTGCGCTCTGACTTCAAAAAAACTGTCCACCTCATCAGCCAATCACAGACAGGTTTCTTTCCATCCAATCAGAGTAGGGCTTGCAAATACTGCATTCAAATGGATTAAATGAAAATGCTGCAGCTTTCTGCAGAAATTAATAAACATAATGGTGGGATTTAAGAAAAAAAAAAAAACAACAACCAATAAACAGTTTCATATTTTAGCCTAAAATATTTAGTTTGGAATAATTCCTTGAGTTACTAAATGAGGTATGAAAAATCTTTTTGTCTCTTTTCTTTCCAGCTTCTGGGTGATGATACAAAAGTTTCTTGTGATCATAATCATCATCATTATTTAAAGAGCACTTTAACACGAGGTAAAACAAAATAACATCTAATAAAATTACTTGAGTAAAGACTCAACAGTTTAAAACAACAACAACAATAATAATAAGCTGTTTAAAACCTTAAAAACAAACAGATGTTCTTTAAACTGAACTCTAAGATAAACAGGTAACCATTAAAGGGAGGCCAGGATCAGGTAATGTGCTTTATTTTATGTTTTTCCATTAAAATGTGTGCAGCAACATTTGAACCAGCTGTAGACATCTGAGTGAGGACTGACCGATTCAGAGATAAAGAGAATTACACTAATCCAGCCATGATGAAATGAAGGCTTGGAGTAGTGTTTCCATATTTATGCCTTGAAAGAATAGGTTTCACCTTTGCTTTGTTCTTTACATGATAAAAATGACTTAACTGAGGTCCTTTTTGGCTGTCAAGTTTAAAATCACCGTCCATTTTAAAATCGAGGGGCTAAGCATTCATTGTCAGGGTGTCTAAATCAACAGGATCAACAGCTCTTTGGGTGTTTCAGCTGGTATATTTGACAATTCATGATTTGCAAAGACAAAGAGTTTTGATGTTCTCCTCGTTATTAACTTTAGCTCTTTCTATAGATTCTCTTTCTCATTCAATTTAGGACTTTCCATATGCCTTATTATCTAGGTCTATATTAAAAAACCTACAGTAAAGTAATGAAATGTTGATTCTGGATGTAGTGTAGAAATTCCTTGAATATAAACCAAAGAAAATTGTACATTACCAGCCAGAAGCTGGATAAAATCTTTTAAAAAAAGAGACAATAGTACTTTCATGCCTCACGTAGTAGCTCAAGGAAATATTTTAATCTAAATGTTTTAGGCTAAATTATTTAGGCAAAAATGAGTAAACCCTAGTAATGGATTTTTGGGTAAACTAAATAGAGCAGTGTTACATGTCATTGTTTCTAAAACAGCATTTTTCTGAGCTGTGTCTAAAAGGGCAAACATTGAGAGTATATCCACTTCTCCAGGGACCACTACACCACTGCGGACAGCCACAGATCAGCTGCAAGGAGCAGACAGCAGCTAACAATGTCAAGTTACTTTTCTTTAACCAACGCAGTCACGTCCACATTAGGTACCGCAAACAGCACAGCAGCAGCTGGTGCAAGCTCTAACGTCCGGGAAATCAGATGATCTGTGATCAACATTTGGATCCAATGCAACACTGCATGCGGAGGTGTTCTGTTGTCTGAACACAGCCATCAACAAGTTCTCTCTCATTTATTATATATATATATATATATATATTTATTATATATATATATATATATATATATATATATATATATATATATATATATATATATATATATATATATATATATATGGGTACTTGTTGATGGCATTAAATTTATTTCTACGAGCATTAAAAGAGCATTAAAAAGCATTAAATTAGGGTTACTCATTCCTGTATAAACCCTGTTGTAAATCCCAAGCCACTACAAGGATTACAAATCTTTTAATGACGATATTTTAGCCTGTATTTCCTCTTGCCAAACTGGCTTTGGTCTGCTGTTATTATTCAACTCTCCTTTGGAAACATGATCTGCATTTATGCTGTTTCAAGAGTTTTCCATCTATGTGAAGCGGCATTGTTTTATTGAAACCGTTATGTTGTTAACATTTAGAAACAATAATTCAATTTTCTAATTTTCTCAGATAACAAATTCTATACATATTAGATGTGGAAATCATTAACACAAAACTAGTAACGCAACAATGTTCAGATGTGATATTGCATGTCTCCTCTATGAATCAGTAATGTTTTACTAATTGTACTAATTTTATAGATTCATACTCAGGCAGTTTGAAACATCCAGTTGAAGTAGTTTATTGAACATTTTGTTGTGTATGTGTACATGAGTTTGAAATACTGTTAATTCTTCACAATCAATGCCATATGTCAGCACAAGGTCTAAAGTATGGAGTTGACTCATTTATACTAACGCAGTCCTCTTGTAGCCAGGTTTCTGTGAGACAAAATAAATCAATCTGTTTATCAGAAATCAATTAATTAACTGACAAAGTCTTTGGAAAAAAGTCCAGTCGTTTTGTTTTTTACTTTTTTGGAAATACAACAGGTGGGTTTGTATTTTTTTATAATTTAAATTTATAAATTTAAATTTATAATTTAAATTTTTTTCAGCCAAGGATAGATCACTTCCACCTTGATGCTCTCGGTGTTGCAAGACTGCAAATAAGTCTGATTTGGGGCGACATGAAGGTACAAGTCCAAAAGTTTGTAAGTGATCTGATTGTTAGGATCGACAGACCTCACTGCCTCAAACAGGTAACTATAGTTATTCAGGGAATGTTCTTTTTTTAAAATGGATCTATCCTTAACCTTTTTTTTCTGCTACGAACCGATGAAATTCATCACACAACACATTGTTCTTTATGCTCCCAGATCTTCATCACTTGGCATGTGCCACTGGATGTGAGGTGCTACATCTAACTCAGATTTGGCCCATAATAACCAGAGATGTTTTGTGTTGCCCTGAGGCCTTTACAGCAGCTTCAGTTGAACACATTGGCTGCAATAATTGCCGCCTTGTCACCAAAGCCAACAACTTGCTCAGTGGCTACTTGTCTTAAATCTGATCAGCAAGCCTGACTGATGAGGAGGCAAAGCAACTCCAGGTCCAAATTAGTGACCATCACAGACTATTCGAGAGGGTAATTTTCATTTCATTATGTTCTGCCTTTAATGCTTCCATACGTTTATAGATTAAAAAACTTTTTGTTTACATCTTTTAAGATTTGGAAGACAGATGTGGCAAACCGGGCCAACATCCATTGTGGCTATCACATTGGAGAGCAAATTGATATGCTGGGCCACCCTATGATTGGTGACTGCAACCGCTTTGAGCGATACCACCAGAGGATCAAGGACATGGGTACGTAAATTTTCCATACATTTCATATAAAAAGGTCCTCAAGGTGTTTGAAGCTCACTGTCTTGATATGTTTGTTGTACTTCAGTTATCGCTCACAAAAATGGTGTCAGTATTAAAAATTCAATGAAGAGGATTGCTGTGTTGGATACACTTTGCACATTGTCAACACCAAATGAGGAAACAGCAGAAAATACATCTGTCCCCGGCCTTCCAGGCTACGCCCGATTTACAGGCCATCAAGATCAGCCACAGTGATGTCTGCAGCTGAACTTTGTCAAAGACATTGGCTTGGTAGGGAAATCTATGTTACAAAAAATAAATTACTAAAGTAATTGTATTATTAAAATGTTCTTGGATGTTCCATCAACGATGATGAAAAAAGGTAAAAACATTATTTTGTTTTTTCTAAATAATTTCTCAACAGGGTTGCACCTTGGAACCCAAATGCCAGAGCTATCTTATCTGAAAGTGTCAAAAATTATGCACCAGCCAGACCTCATGGAGAGAATGGGGGATAGAGTCCTGACACAGGAAGAGATCTTCCTTGGCCCAAAGGTGTGACTCCTGTAGTTGATCTCAATCCAGTACAGGAAAATACATATTAAGAAATATTATGAATTATAATGTACTGTAAACACTGTCTTCTTGTATAGGAACATCATTAACATTGTTAACTTTTATTCCCAAGGTTTGGATAAGGGGAAGCATATCATCAACATCTTTAACAACCCTCTCTCTGTCCAACCAGAGAGATGCATTAAAAACCAAAGTGCCACACTGTTCCCACAAAAATATAAGTATGCTATCAATGTTTATCATTTGTGTTATAGCAGTAGTAATGTACTGAATTCAGAATATTTTTTCAGCCAAATTCACGAAACAGTACTCGTGTCATGTTAAATGTTCTGGTAGTGGGCCTCTGTATTATTTAATGCATTGATATGATCTGCTGTTGTGTTTTTACCAGGGAATTCATTAAGAAAAAGGGGTTGGAGGGGAGGCTGGATGCCAAAGCCATCAGGAAGCAATGGGAGAATTTGGTCCAGAAATACAAGGTTAGTACAAGGTTGTTCCATACATATCTTTTTGGAAAACTCCTTTAGGATTGTTTGGGAATTTTACCTAGGGTGATTGAGAGACTTTAAACATTTGAACGGTAGTGTATATTTGTAAGTAAGAAATGTAAATGCATTGTTAGTGTTTAGCATTTGATAGTGAAATAGTGCAGCTTTTTTTTTTGTTGTTCATCCACAGGCACTTAAGAACCCTTGTACCGGTGTTAGTACAGAGGGGGTTGAGGCCACCGCTGCTTCTTGGAAGTGGTACTCACTGATGGATGAAGCAATAGGGAGCAGGCCATCTATGGAGCCGCCTGCTCTCTTTGCTTCATCCGACCCGGAAATGGCTAGGGCCTCACCCCCTTCTGTGGTGACTCCTGAGGTGTCTACCCCAAAGAGGCGCCGGGTAGACACCGTGGCAATTGTAAAAGCCTTACAGGAGAATGAAAAGCAGGCTGATGAGGTGATGCAGGAGATGCAGAGAGAGCAGCAAGAGCGAGAGGAGAAAAGAGAGAGAGAGGCGAGAGAGGCTGCAGAGCGCGAGGAGAGGAGGCACCAAGAGGCTGTGGAGACGGAGGAGAGGCGTCACCGTCACAATGTAGAGAGGGAGGAGAGGTTTTTCAGGGAGATGAGGGAGAGGGAGGACAGGAGGGATAGAAAGATGGCTGCCAGAGAGAGAGAGGCGTCTGCCAGGGAGGAGCGCCTCCTGGCAATTTTAGATCTAATCTCAAAAAAAATGTAGTGAATTAAATATTAAATAAATATGTAACACACAATTTACACTGTGTCACTCGTTATACCACACCTTAACATCTTTTTTCCTGATTAGGTTACTCCAGACTTTCAAAAGCGGTAATGTCAAATTCATGATTGATAAATTCCTAAAAATACTACCTACCTACTTTATCAAACTGATAAGAAGTACACAATATATTTACCTCTGGTGTATAAATTGAACCATAAAATGCTTAATACAATGTTTAATGTTGAACACATTAGATTTTGCAGAATGGTCATGTAATTTATTCAGATTTGTTTTGTTTTTTAGCATGCCAGATGAAATCAAAAACAATCATAAAATGGTCATGAAATTTATTCAATCATACATTTTACATTTTTAAATGTAATGATGGTCAGGGACATAACATGCCATTGCCATCCTCTGTCTCTGCTCTGCACCAGAGACGGCTCCTGGAGGTGCTGGTGCTGGTCTTCGTGCCCTCCTGACATTAGCATCTGGCTCCAGCAGGTCTTCGTTGCTCATACATATGTTATGTAGAACCGTGCAACAGACGATGACCTCCGGCACGTAAGTCACATCCACTTCCAGGGCCTTGAAGAAGATGGACCTCCACCTAGTTTTCAGCATCCCAAAGGACCGCTCAACAATGCTCCTGGCCTTTGACAAGCTGTTGTTAAAGCGAGCCTGGAGATGGTTGCGAACGGGCTGTCTGAAGGGTGTGATGAGGCTGATGTGCTGGGATAGGCAGGGGTAGCCCCCATCTCCAAGTATGCTGTATCCTGGTGGAGGGTAGGACTGCTGATAGTAGATGGGGCTGTTCCTCAGTACTCTGGCGTCATAAACTGACCCACAGTACCCCACGAACACATCGAGGAACTTCCCCACGTTATCACAGATGGCCTGCAGCTGGATGGAGTAAAACAGCTTCCTGTTAAAATAACAAGCAGCATCTTGTGCTGGGGGCTTCACCCTGACGTGACAGCCATCGATGGCACCAACCACACGGTTGAAGGCTGCGGATCAGGCCAGACGGGCAAAGCTAACCCCGAGGCGAGGGAGCTCTTCTGCGGTGGGATGTCGGACCACTCGATAAAGAAGAGCGGCGATCTTCCCAGTCACCCTGTGGACTACCTGGTGAATAGTTACCCAGGGCATGGCAAAGGCCCTGGCAACAACACGGTAGGAGGAGGGAGTGGCAAGCCAGAAAAGAAAGATCAGGGTGTCGATTTCTGGGCCCCAGCCATGGTCGCATTCCCTGCCCAACACATCCTGAGTGCGTTGAATGACACCCTTGAAAGGCGATAGTCAACCCTCATGTCGCTGTGGCCATCAAAGCATAGTGCCAACACTGGCACTGTGGCATTTATCTGGCAGTACTTTCTGGGGCTGAGAGGACGCTGTGAGTGGGGAGAGGAAAGTGAATTAATTATGTTTTTTTGTTTAAATTTTTTTTTTTTGTTTAAAATAAAGTTAATATCTGGTTCTGTTACTCAGTGGCGGAGCTAGACTTTTTTTGCTGGGGGGGTCAGGGGGGGCCAAGGCTATCTGTAAGGGGTCCACTGACTATGACAATGACAATACAGTAAGAATACATTGATTCACATACTATATATAAATAAAGACTGACGAAATGAGATTTGCACATGTAATTTGTAGTTTATTATTAATGTATGCCACACAGTTTACAATTACAATATCTCAAAAAAGAAGGTTATAGAAACTTTATGCCAGGCTAGATGCTATATGTGCATTTTACTATTATCATCAGGAAAAAACAGGGAATGAGCAATTGTGTGAAAATATTGAAGCAACAAGTCAAACAGCAGACCTGAAGTTAAGCATGGACATAAATGTGTCTTTCAAATGGACAATTATCAGCCATGTTTGACAGTACAAATAATAACGAAAAACCATGTTGACATGAACTTGATGCAGCTATGACCAAATGTTCTGACTCCTATTCTGTCATTGGTACAAGTCAGTGAAGAGCTAAAACATGACCAGAAACACAAAACTCCACACAGTTATAAAAGTAGAATCCTTCTGTTGTTGTGAGATGAAGCAAAATATGTTACAAAGTCTTCCATGTTGAGGCCCAGTGCCCTCCTTGACTCTATACTAAGTATTCCAATGTGACTTAGCCTGGCATCAGCCATTGTTGTCCTTAGGTTAGTTTTAATCAATTTTAAAGCAGAAAAGCTTCTCTCACAAGAAGCAGTGCTAACTGGACTAACAACAGCAATCTTGCAAAGCTTGAATAATTCACGCAAAACCCCTTGATAAGGTTCAAGAAACACAAGAAAATCAAGCAAAGTAGAAGGTGTGTCTAAATCACTCTTTATTCTCTGATCAAGCAAAGGCTTTGCTTGGTGCACCTCATGTTTCAGGTCATCTAAATCTGACTCAAAGATCACATTCAAGAAAGTTGCACTTTTGGGGTTTAGAGACTGCACTCCTTGCATGATCTCACAGTTTTTCTTTGAAAAACGCCTCTTTAACTCCACTATGAGACAGTCAAGCACCTGATTAAAGAGTGATCTGGGGAAGCCCTCGTCATCACATTTTCTCTGTCCTATACTGCTCATTACAAGTGAGTCAAGAAATTTTGAACTTAATCTTGGATGTCTTCTGTCAATTTTTACACTAATTTTGCTCTTCTCAGCAAGCTCCTCGACCTCTTTCCATAGTTCATCAAAGTACTTTTCATTTCTGTAGTCCTGGAAAGTGTCTCTAAGAGCACCTACTAGATCTTTAGCTCTTCCTAGATCAAGAGTGCTGGACTGGAGCATGTCAGAAAGACATTTGGCATCACCTAGCACTTTACAAAAGGTAACCAAAAGACCTAAGAATTGCACATCTATTTGAAGAAGCAGACCCCTTGCCTCCACTGATCTTTCGCCGTTTCTCTCAAGTGCAATATCCTGCAACAATCTCAGAACTGCTGGAAGTCTGTCTTTCATGGTACGGCATGCCTTGTACCTGCAGGCCCACCTTGTATCTGAAAGTGCCTGGAGCTCCCTGGGCTGTTCTGCTGGATACAACTCTTTCTGTACATCAAGCCACCTCAGATGAACATAAGAGCCAGACACAAAGTTATACAGCTGCTGTAGAAGTGCAAAAAAGTCAACGACCTCAGGGACTGCTTTGGTAGCATCAACAAGGACTAAATTCAAGCAATGTGCATTACAATGAACATAAAATGCAAATCTGGCATTGCTCTGAATTCTGGCAGATACACCGGAATGCTTCCCACTCATGACGGACGCACCATCATAACCCTGTCCCACTAGGTTATTTCTGTAGTCCAGACCATGTTTCTCAAGACAGTTAATGATCATTTCACTGAGACCCGCTGCATTAAGGCTTTCAGCTGCCTGGAAACATAGGAAACTTTCGTGGATGACACCATTGTAATAATATCGTACAACTACAGACATTTGTTCCTTTTTTTGCAAGTCTTTTGTTTCATCTGCAATGACACTGAATACTTCACATTCCTTCACTTCTTTTATGATTTCGGTCTGTACCATCTCTGCTAAGCACTGAAGAATTTCATTTTGGATTTGATGACTTGTGTATTTTGCATTGCCACATCCTCTAAGCTTTTTTTCAATTAACGGATCATGCTTTGCTATTTCATTCAATATAGCCAAAAGTTTCCCTTATTTTTAGAGTCCTCAGACTCTCGATGACCCCTTTGAGCAATATTTTGTGTTGCAGTCAACAGAAGAACATCGGCTATTGTTTTAATATAATGCCGGTTTTCTTCCACCACTTGTTTCCGGTTTGCGTTTATAGAATTTAGCATGGTTGTATTTCCCTCATTACCCCTTTTATATTGACTCCATGCATACATTGCATTTACATGGTGCTCTGACTTTAAGTGAAGTTTAAATCCAGACTCCTTGTACAATGCCTTTTTCCAATTACAGAAGCCAGAATGCGAGGCAAAGACACTGTCTGGTGCATTAGGCAAAGAAAAATGCCTACAGGCAAAGCAGTAGGAAGAGTCTTTAATAACAGAATATTCTAACCAAGAATAGTCTTTGTACCAGGAGCTCTGAAAAGACCTCTTTCTCATTCCATGCTGAGTTCTGGGAAAGTTTGTGGAACTTGGCTGAACAGGGCCCTGTTCTTTGGACCTTGAAATATCTGGAATAGAAACATAATGGTCATATAAACACAAATGACATGACCATTATGTCATTTAAATTGTGCAACTACTAAGCAGGTGTTTGTCTAAGTAAAATTACCACCAGGTCCTTTTGGAAGCGTAAAAGGGGTGCTGGATGCAGCTGAGAAGAGGTCAGTGGGATCTCCTGCAACTGGCCCTTCTGGCTCCTCATCATCCTGGTCAGATGCAGAGCTCTCTGTGTTTTCTGACTCCTGCTTTGATTGAACTACATTGTAAAAATAGTACATTAACACAATTGAACCAACAATTAAAGAAACAAATTAGCAGCAGCCAACATGTAAAAATAACCTAAAACAGAATAGGAATTTGACTGTTTCTGGAGATACTCTGACCTGGTGATGGTAGACTGGTGCTTGCCTGACATTCCCTCTCTTGACTGGTCCCAGGACATGAGCTACCAGGACTGCTGATGTCAGAGCTGAACCCTGTTTGATTTGTCCCTGAATTGCTTCTTTTTATAAAGAAGCTATCTATCCTGCCGTCTATCCTGCTTCCCTGTCTTTTCATTATCAACTGGCCCTAGGAAAAAGATGAACCAGTCATGTTATGCCAAGTATCACTTGATTTTACATAGTGATAATAGATGCCAACTTCCAGTGTGTCGGGTCGGGGCAAACAGACTGCGGCTGTATGTTGAGTATTCAAACTTCTCAGCTACTGGGCCGACCAACATGTTTTATTCATAATCATTATCAACTTTATTTATAAAAGCGCTTTAACAGCAGCCAGAGCTGAAATAAAGTGACATCAGCAATAAGATAAAAGAAAAATCAAATAAAATGACAAAACTAAACACACAAGAATTGAAAGAAATTTAAAATTTTATGTAAAACATAATAAAGCAAAAGGAGTAAACAGATTAAATTGTCCCAAAGTTCCTGCCCTTTCCTGGGGAAACTGAGCCTCTGACAAAGTGTAGCCGTTTATTAGTCCATATGTGCTGCTTTCGTAGAATATTAATAGAAATAATCAGTAAAAAATAGCAAATGTTATCAGCAGGGAACCTGAATGGAGCCAGCTTGTACTCATTTTACAGTACAAGCTGGCTCCATTAGTATTACCTTTCACAGGTCAGAAAGACAGAACAGAACATGATTTTATGAGCAGAATATCTTGACTTTGTGGCCAGAAGAATATTTCCCCTGTAATTATATTGGCCAGAAGTAGCTACTCTGATTGTTATTGGCTTAGCTTAGCTAGTATTGCAGTGCAGGTCAGACAATCGGGAAATGTTACTCTTGATCCATTCTGTCTGATAACACAGTTCGCCACGATGGATACTTTTTAAAAAAAAAAATTTTTTCATCCCATATTTATCCTCGCTGACATAGTTCAGGCAGACGTGAGCGATAAGCACACTGAAACACGTCAATATCTTTACAATACTTTACTGTAATTTTCCTCTCGGATTATTAAAGTATGTCTGATTCTGATACTTTTTGCTTCTGCGTCCCCGAAGCGACTTCAGCCCGGCCCGGTCTCGGGGGTTGGTTGGAGAGGGCGAGCGTTCCGGTCCGCGCTACGCGCTGGCCGTCTGTTTCCGTACGCCTCCGCTCGCGTGGGGGTGCGGGCCGGGCGGTCTGCCGTGCCGCGCGGCCGCCGGGGCGTCTCGTCTCTCCTCTCTCCCCTCCGTTCGCCCCCACGCCTGGCGCCGGCGGGTACCCAACTCTCCCCCCTCTTCCGGAGGGGGCACGAGGTACAGTCTGAGCACTCCGGTCGCGTCCGAGCGTCGCGCCGTACAGTGTTAGAACACAGATGGTGAGCGGTGAACTTTTAAACCCCGCGGTTCCGTCGCACAGTTTGAAAGATGTATATAAGTACCATGACTGAAAAACTCGTACAGTGTATGCCCGGCTAGTCTGACTGGCCGACGTGCCGTTTCCCAGCAACGGGCCTACTCGCTCATAACTTCTAGTAGTAACTGAACTACCAGAAACTATTTCCTGGCTGAGCACAAAATGGTTTTAACGTTTTTTTTATTAGTTAACCACTGTAAAACTTACCTTTGAAGTCAGACGATGAGTCTTGAAGTCAAATCGACTGAATTCCACTTGGCTCTGTACAATATTTCTTTGTCTCCTCTTCGCGGTACTCCTTCTCTTCTTCTTGTGTTGAATCAACTCTGCTGCCTGTGTCTAAATGGCATATCGCCCCTGCTGGTTTTGAGCGTGTAACTGTCACAAGCATAGACATAATATAAGAGTAGACGCGTCATTGGGCGGGATCTGCCTATGCTGCGATGCGTCAGAGCGTCCGCCATCTTAAATGTGGCAAATCTGCAGTTACTCAGTCACTTAAACAGTATCAGAGGGACTTTAATCTCTGAATATACTTTGTATTCGTAGTATTTCTTTTTTGTAATATTACAAGTTTATTTTCGTATCCCTTTAGCTTCATTCTCCTGAATTTATTCTCCTAAAGAATAAAAATAATTAAAATAATCTAACCTGGCCCTATTACTCCAGGAGTGAAATAATTCTGCAAACTGTGATTATTCTGGAAGGTTCCCCCTTAATTCTCATAATATGATGTTTTTATCATAACATTATCACTTTTGTTGTTTGTTAGTTTATTTTTACTTTAGGACTTTTTTTCTCATTATTAATTTTACCTCTTTAATACTCACCCAAAAAGTCTGTTCCTAAAGGTTCACATGTGACACGGTTTTATGAAATAATGAAGACCACAATGTTTAGATTTAACAAATTAACCTTATATTCATACACACATATATATAGATGATAGAGACACACAGAGACATAGAGAGACACAGAGACATATAGAAAACACAGTAAAGAGGATAGATAGAACATATAGAGATACACACAGATGATATAGAGACACACAACAAGATGAGAGATAAAATATATAGACGAGGATTATACACACATATAGATATATACACAGATATAGATAATACATATAGATATATCACACATATATACACACATATATATATATATATATATATATATATATATATATATATATACGTATATATATATATACATATATATATATATATATATATATACGTATATATATATATATATATATGTGTGTGTATATATATATATATATATATTTGCGTGTGTGTGTATTTATTGCAGCACAGGAATGAGGCATCTTCACTGATCCACGTTCACAATAACAGAACTCAACTTTTTTCTGCCACATACAATATGGCGGTGACGTTGACGTGTGAACCTGCGCCCTATGACGCGTCTACGTATATATGTCTGTGGTCACAAGTGTCACAACCCATTGTGGTAAATACTGCCACCTACTGTGCAGGAATGACCGAGTGTCGTGACATGTCAATCATCGGGGGGGGGGGCCAATCAGATGGAACGGGGGGGCACTGGCCCCCCCGGGCCCCCCTCTAGCTCCGCCCCTGCTGTTACTGTGTTTTCCTTGTCTTTTCTTAATTAATCAGAATTAGTACATGATAGAACATATCAATAGGCCTGTCTATTCTGTTGCCTATTGCTTGGTGTATGTTAGTGTAAAGATAACTTAACATTTTGAGCACAAATTCATACATATTTGTGAAGCCTTATATTGATAGAGCTTTTTTTTGTTTATCCACTTGGAGCATACTGAAGTACTGAAGTACTGAACTGAACTACTGATGGTAAAATAATAACTAGCAGCTTACTGTCACTGTCCTGCATAACATTTATATAAGCAGTGAAAAAAACATTTAGTAATCGTAACGACTGGTCCACTCCTCGTTACAGAGGAGTGGACCAGTTTCGGTCCAATCTGCTGGCTTATTGGATTTAACGACCGCCCATTACTAAGGGGTGGTCCTGTTTCTGTTGAATTTGCATGTTATCTAAGTCATTACAAGGCCTTTGTTTGCCAATTGTATAAAGCTTGTTACTCCACACTACTCCAGACTTTTTGAATAGAGAAAGCTTCCTGGAGAGGAAGCGAAACGTCTTTAACTACGGAAAACAAGTCCAGTTGCTTTGTTTTTTTACCTTTTTTTTTTTGGAATGACCATGACCTGGATGACTGAGAATCTTCACCAGCATTTAGTAATTGTATTTAAGTATTGTGACATGAAATGGTAAAACGTCTGTGAACCTGCTGTGTACATTTAGTAATTCATCAACTTATTGCAAGGAACTGCTCCTGACTGTTTTAAAAAGGTAATTGATTAATACTACTGGTGTAGCCTACTGCTGCACTGCAATTTGTGCATGATAGGTGTTTGTAAAATACACAAACATACCTCATGTTCAGCCAATATTTGGAGGATCCTGCGTTGACGTCGGAGGCATCCACATGCTGTGAATGTAAACGATTGTTATTTGTATAGAAACACCGGCATATATTTTTGGCGGGCTGAAAAATTTTGCGTTCACATGTGTTGCGTTCGTCCCGTCATCCCGTCATTTCCGGTAAGCGTTTTAACATAAGTGTTCCTTTTGGAACACTACTAACGGTCGAAAGTGGGCACTACGGCAGTAAGTGGTCAGTGCACATTAGGGATGCAAATTATCGATTAATTCATTAATCATTAGTTGATTATCTTATCGATCGACTTTCGATTAATTGATAAGCGGCGTTTTTCACCTGAGTTTCAGGGCTTCAATAGGGCCTCAATATAATTGAGGTATTATATTACATTACATTAGCCAACATTATGATACCATAATTATATTGTATTATATTATACATTCCTCAAGTAATTATGCATTAGGAGAAGAAAGCAGACACGTTTTTAAGGTAAAACAAAATCTTTAATTAAAAAAAAACCTGGCTCAGTTCTTGCATTTGAAACAGACATAAAAAGAGAATAGAAGAAATTAAATAGAGAGCCACACAGAATATTATTGAGCCTATAGGTTAGAAAGAAAATGCATAGGCTATTAATTGGGTAATCCTCAACAATCCTAAAATGAAACATCAGCAACATATTTCTACCTCAATTTGTATAGGGTTACAGCAAAATAGAATGAAACGTTCACAGGGTCACTGAACACAACAACATAGCATAACATTACAGGGCCTCAAACCAGAACAATCAAATAAAGTGGTGATTCAATATTACCCTCTCCTAACTGAAATGTGGCACATCAAAACTTGACCTAGGCCTAGGTTCTATATATTTTTGTTCAAGAAAATAAGCATGTTAACGTGCTCTGGGGTAAGGCGTGTACGTAGCCTGTTTACAGTGAGCCCAGCTACTGAAAACACACGCTCAGAGGGGACTGATGTGCCTGGCGTACACAAATACCGTTTTGCTAGTGTTGCCAGCGTCGGAAACCTCCTTTCATTCACTTTCCACCAGCACGTGGGGCTCGACTCAAGTGGTGCAGGAGGGTCCTTTAAGTACATATCCACTTCACTCTCCACGTCACCTTTGCGGGCATCGGAATAGGTTTCACCCAGAAGTAAACTCATAGCGGATGTAGGCTTAGCCCCATGTCGCCGAGGCCCTGCTGTATGGACAGTGTTACCGTCGTCTCCAGCGGTGGCGGCACCTGCAGTGATGCTGTCGCGTTCGGCTGTAGCCATTTGAAGCAGCGTGGAATGAGCTGACTTCCTGGTAGCTGGAGGAAGAAATCCCAGGTGTTTGTGACGAGGGTCAAGCATTGTTGCGATCATAGGGGTGGATGTGTTGAGGTCATCAGACTGAATCTGTTGAAAATAGAAAGAATAGGCATAGGCCTACAATTACACATATAAAAACGATACAATTGAATGACAATTACGACCTATTTGCATCATTTTTTATTTTATTCATCATTATTATTAGTCTATTGCATAGACCCTATAGGTAGTTTTAATAATTAATGGATGCATACCTTCATGCGCTCGCCCAGCGAATCTCGCACTTTTTCCTTGAAGTCTGCGACTTTGGGGCTGTCCTCGTCTGAAGCGCTGAGGTGAGTGTTGATTAGACTGAACGTGATGGGGTACGTGTTTGAGATTGACACCTCCGACTCCGCAGACATCAATGTTCCCAACACGGGTGCCATATCTTCCATTAGCTGCCAGTAGTCGTCTCTCAACTCCAGCGTCCTCGCATCTGCCAGTTTTGTCACGGATCGGTCTGATAGCACGGCTGACACAGCCCATCGCTGTTCAACCAGGCGCTCAAACATGTCGCAGACTGAATTCCACCTGGTTTTACAGGATTGAATGAGGCGATGCGGAGGAAGCGACATTTGGTGTTGCTTTTCTTCCAGGGCTTTGGTTGCGATTGTGCTGTGGTGGAAATGTTTGACCAACCTTCCCGCTGCCGCGATTGCTCTGTCTACCCCAGCGATTGCTCTGTCTACCCCAGCAGACCTCTCCTTGCTGCGTCTCACTTCATCATTGTCAATCAGGGGTGTACGCTCAAATTTAAATGTACGCTTCAGAGACATGTGCCATGTATGCTGATTGAAAGACAGACACGGATGACCCAAAAACAATTATTGTGTGCTGAGAATCTGAACAGAAGCACATTGATAATACAACATTTCTGTTCAGAGAAACAGGGAAGACATTAACTATGCCTAAAACCCAGAATACCTGTAAAATTCCTAATTTTATATTTTACATTAATCCCCAACACTAAATACACTGATTTACAGTTTCACTTACGTAACCATTTCCTTCAAGATCCCTGAGAAAAAGATACTTCACAATCAACATCTTTACAGCCTGGACATATTCCGCATTTGTGGGATACCTAAAACATAAAAAAAGAACAATGGAGATCAAGTTCTGACTCCACATTTGTTCTATTGTAAAGCTATGTTAACATAACCCCAATGAGAGATATGCAGCGAATTTGGGACACTAAAAACTCACATTGTATGCTGTGCAACAGCTTCATAGAGGACCCTGATTATTGTGTGTCTATCCTTTGGGTTTTTCTGACATGGTTCTTTGTGGTCGAGCTTTGTTTCTCTAGATACATCATCCCCAGGTCTGAATTAATGCAGTAGAAGGCAGTCCCACACTTGTTACAAGGCTGAAAAATAAAACTTTTACTTTATTGGGTGGAAATGAAATCACATACTGATTTTTTTAATTGCTTGTTAAATGTTGAAATTTGAAAAGTTATAACTAATATATAAATTATGCATTTGCAATATTTGGCATTTACAGACTTCTTAATGTTTCACGCTTAATAACTTTGGTGAGAAAATGTGTTTGGACAGGTAGGAGAAAAACTGAACTTGCATTCATGCATTTACCTGGATGATGCTGAAGAAGTACCTTTCTGCCACTCTTCTGGAGACACAGGTTGTAAAGTGATTGATATCACAGAATCCTTTTGCTTGGACAAGAACTGATTAAATTTCAGTTGCTTCTTGAAAGATTCTTGAAAAAGTACTGCGATCATGCTCTCGGTGAGGCCACAATCAACTGTATCCCCATCAACATCATTATCTGAAAGTTTGAAAAAGATAAACAGTTCTATTCAAATGCATGGGAAAAAGTCAGATATTGGTTGGACTAACAATATTCTGGTCTTCTGTTAGTTAATAATTGCAAGATTTAATTTAATCAAAAGAGCACTTAATCATTCACTAGCACCACAGGAATTAACAGATTTTTTTTCAGACAAGCAAATAGCATAAACAATGTATAATAATTTAGCTTCTAAATAAATGCTTAAACCAACAAAAATACTAAATATCCTAAGGCTATCTTTGCATTTAGAGTATCGCGCCATTATATTTTAAGCCAAAGTAAAAAGGCGCAATTCAGCAATAGCAAATTAAGCGGCTAACCTGAAGGAGACAATATTAACTACTGATTTACACGGCTTAATACAATTGTAGTAATGGAAGAAAAAAAACGAATTTGGCGCAGCACGCCAAAAATAAAATTCTAAAGTTGGTAAAATGTTTGCACATTTACTGAGTGAGAATCGCGAGCTAGCGCTAATGTTAGCATTAGCGCGAGCTAACGCGAGCTAACATTGCAGTCTGGCTAATTTTAATGGCACATTATAGCAATTTCACAGCTTACCTCTGAATCTCTGCGCTTCTGCTTCCTAGACGTCTATGCCTGCTTCTTTAATTTTTCTTAATAGGTACTTGGTTGAAAGACCTGCTAACGCCACAGTGCTTTCCTCCACAGACTGGAAAAAGACCGATTTCAACAGTATAGCTTGCTAAATTCAAAAGACAGCCAATCGGTGTTGGTTGTATATATTTGACAGCTGATTCAACCAATCAAGTTAAACTTGGGGAAAAAAGCTCCGCCTCTACGAGCGAGCGCCTGTTATTTGCCAGTGTGACAAAATACCAGTAAAATCACAGTATAATATGAAATATAAAAATGCAAACTGTATTCAATATGTTAGATTGTTTTAATTGCAGAAAATAATAAAATAAATAATAATAATAAAATTAATAATCACTGTTTTTTTTCTTCTTAAAAATACTCTTCCATAGCCATTTATTGTAAAATCTACATGGAATCAGTTACCTTCTAATTACTGTTTTATCATTTTTCTTTCCTTGTTGTCAATCTTTTGAAAATGTACCCTAAAATTATTAATGAAGAGTACATATTTGTACCATTTACTACTTGGGAACAAAAATGTACCTTTCAGGCTTTCAAAAAGTACAAATATGTCCAATTATTAGCCCTTTAGGGGTACGCAAGTCCAAACTGTACCTCAGGGGACAGAAATGTACTCTTACTGTACCCCTTTTCTGAGAGTGTATGAACATATTACTCCTGTCCTTTCATCTCTGCACTAGCTCCCAATTCATATAGCATACAGTTCAAGCTGTTGTTTCAGCTTCAAATGGCCTTGCCTACATTTCTGAAATTTCCAAACCCAGCAGAACTTTACTGTCTGCCAACAAATATTTGCTGGAGGTGCCGCGCTGTAGGTGCAAGAAATGGGGGGGACTGGTAATTTTCTGTTGCTGGCCCAACAGCCTGGAATAGTCTTTCCTTTCAGCTGTGCACCATCTTTGACATGATATTGTTCTAAACCAAACTTATTCAAAAGGACTTTTGATGTTTAACTTTTAGTACTTTATAATATTTGATCTGTTTATTGTAGTTGTATTTTAACTGGCGCTGTTCTTTTGTACTCTGCATTTATTTGTTTTGTTTTGTAAAGCACTTTGGTCAATGCTAGGCTTTGTTGGAAGGTGCTACGTATATAAATAAAATTTATTATAAAAATACTTGTGCTGATCCTGTCGCACTGTTCATTTGGAAAAGATTAACAGGTGGAAACTACGGACATATGTGAGCTACACCTTTATTATTAAAACATGTACACACTCCTTTACACTAATTCACTTGGAAGTTACTAAAGATCAAAAAGCCCACTGCAAATAGGCTGAGTGGCTGTCAATAGGTCTTCTTTCTCTGAGCTAATTTATATTGTAAGTATTTTATTTATGTAATTTTTAATAAAATAAACCTAACCCTAACCCAGTTGCAACAAAGTTTGAGCACTATTTAACATGCATCACAAGTAGTGACTTGAGAGTGGTCTTTATAGACAGTTGACAAAGGTTAAATAACAAGGAAATAATAGGTAACAGAGCTGAGATAAAAAAAAAAGCATTTGAAGATTACAAATCTAACCCAGAAATATGCTGGTTAACTCTGGTTCTTCATGTAAAGTGAACCACCTGGACTGGTTATTTTGTTTTCTGTTTTTTTATGTTTATACCAAAAACAAAAAAAGAATTGGTTTTTCATATTTCAATTCTAAGCTCAGTTCAAGAACACCAAATGGAAAAACGGACAGCAAGGCAGAATTTGATTTTAATTTTTAATCGGTACAGTTTATGTGACCCGGAAGTTTGGTGGTACGTTAGCTAACAAACATTAGCCGTTTCTCAATATGCATACTTGAGCGCATAGACATAATATAAGAGTAGACCCCGCACTATATGAAAAACCAATCCTTTTTTTCGTTTTTGGTTTAAACATAAATATAAATCCAACTCCAGATGTTAAGAGCATAGTTGTTACCAAGGAAAGTCATTGTTCATTGTCTGAACAGTACTGGTTCAGACAGTTAGCAAGTTAAATTGGAACATTAGGGTTATTACGTTGTAATTTGCATCTGTAATTTAAAGAGAATCTCTAAGTTTTTAACTGCAGATGTTATTTAAAAGTAAAATGTAAATTCTATTGTTACATTTTTTTCCTTTTTAGGGTACAAGAAACCTGAACCCTCAGCCATACCAAGCCGAATACATGGGTCACAAACTCCACATGGACCAAAATGAAAAGTTGGCCATGTACAGGGTCACATACTGTATGTTTTGTCAATAAATGGCTTCAGCAGCAAAATAGTGGTGCACACTACTATGCCAGTTAAAAACAACCTCTCAATTTATGAAAATGTGTACAGGTGAGCCTAACTTTTTTTTCCCACAAATATTAATTGCATCACTTTTCACAACCACCTATGGTTGGTACCTGCTTCATATCCAAGTATTTTATTTATTGGAAATCAGATTGTAATCGTAAGTCTCAATAGTGTTATTGCATATTGGAAGTTTTCCAATCATCATGCAGCCCTTGGCAGCACATTAGTGAAAAAGCACTATAAAATTGCATTCCAATTTGCATTCTACAAATAACAGATATTTCATTAAAGAAGATCCACTTAACCAAGTTAATGTTCATTTTGTCTCTTATTTTTGTTTCTTAGACGTGCAGTCGTTACTTATGGAATGTGAAACCAGGTCAGAGTCGATCATGGAACAGAGTTTTATCTCTGTTTGTTTGTTCAGGAGTTGTTGGCTGAGCATAGGCACAACCGGGAGAGACGGCCATACATTCAGACATCAACTAAAGTGAGATTTTATTAAGAAATTATACATTTGTCCCACGCTTTTTGCTTGCCAGTGCTCTATTAGTCATTTGTTATGTCACATTATCCTGTGTTTCATTGCTGGACAAACTGAACAATGGTTGCTTAACAATAACCATTTTGGAGAGCAACATTGAAGAAGATTGTTGACATAACTAAAGAAAACAATTTGAACAGCATGTTAAACATCATTAAACATCTTCTGTCCCCACATGATTTATTCATCCAAGTGTGCCTGACCTCAGTAACCATGATAATGATGGCCCAATACACCTGGATTAATAATTTTATCCAGTTGACTCACAGACTCTGTTAACATTACCTGTGATGCCTAACAAATGGACTTAACCCATGGGTTCAGTATAGCTATAGTTCACCATGATCCATGCTTAACTCCATGTATGTTAGATTATATTGATGTGCTCTTTTCATGTGGCATCTCTTTTATTGTGTATATAGTGTATTGTTCTGTAACTTATTTATTTATCTATTTTTTATTCCCAGCTGAATATGCCCGACTCCACCTGCAGGTGGATCACAGACTTCCAGTCTGACAGGAAGCAGCACGTGAAGCTGGAAAAACATGACTCTGACTCACAGCTCATCAGCACTAGTTCCAGGGGTGTGTTCTTTCTCCTCTGCTCTTCTCCCTGTATACCAACAGCTGCACCTCCTGTCATCAGTCTGTCAAGCTCCTGAAGTTCGCAGACGACACCACTCTCATCGGACTCATCTCTGATGGTGATAAGTCCGCCTACAGGTGGGAGGCTGACCATCTGGTGACCTGGTGCAGGGAGAACAACCTGGAGCTCAACGCTGTAAAAACAGTGGAGATGGTTGTGGACTTCAGGAAGAACTCAGCCCCAACTACCCCCATCACCCTCTGTGACTCCACCATCGACATTGTGGAGTCTTTCCGCTTCCTGGGAACTATCATCTCCCAGGACCTAACGTGGGAGCTGAACATCAACTCCCTCACCAAGAAAGCCCAGCAGAGGATGTACTTCCTGCAGCAGCTGAAGAAATTCAACCTGCCAAGGACAATGATGGTGCAGTTCTACTCCTCCATCATTGAGGCCATCCTCACCTCCTCCATCACCATCTGGTATGCTGGTGCCACCGCTAAGGAAAAGGGCAGACTGCAGCGTGTTATCCGGTCTGCAGAGAAGGTGATTGGCTGCAATCTTCCAACTCTCCAGGACCTGTATGCCTCCAGGACTCTGAGGCGTACAGAGAAGATTGTGGCTGATCCCTCTCACCCCAGTCACAAACTATTTCAGTCACTTCCCTCTGGCAGGAGGTTGCGGTCCATCAGGACCACAACCTCACGTCACAAGAACAGTTTTTTCCCATCTGCTACCAGCCTTATGAACAGCCGCCCGTGACACTGGACACTGCCTCTCTCTCCCGTTCAGGACTTAGAAGCTTATGTGTTACATTAACGCACAGTTTACTGAGTGTATATAGCTTCTGTATATATATCTACTCTATTTCATTTTATTTTTTGTCTGCACCATCAACACCATGTCAAATTCCTTGTAAGTGCAAACCTACTTGGCAATAAACTTGATTCTGATTTATGTTGCATTTTGTCTTTTACAGAACCATACAGTGGCCTGAAATAAACCAAAGGGGGACTTACCCTGTTAAAATGGCACTTGTTCAAATGATCGACCAAGAGGCGCTAGACATGGACGATCCATTGACGAGATACTGCACATCAAATTTGAGCTGTAAGGTCAGCAGCATAGGAATGACAAGAGCTGTGCAGGTATAGAATGCCCATCGTATTCCAGGTGTGTAAATTTCCTTTCCCACTGCAAACAACAGTTTTAAAAGTATTCTAACATTTTTTTTTCTTAAACAGTTTGAAAAGTAATTTGGCCCCTTTCCTATCTGCCCACAAAGTCGAGTCTAGCCCTTCGCAGCCAATCCGTGTCTCCTCCACTGCCACATGTGTGATGATGCAATCATTAGTGAACATTCGGCACAGATTAAAAAAGCTTTGGGTTTATTTTAGTCGTAATGAGCAGACCGGAAAGCACAAACATGTATAAAACCCTTGTGGAGATAACGCTTGTCATAACTGTAAAAACACACTCAAATTACATCAGCACTGGCAAGGTTCGCAGAACCTTGCCAGTGCCTTACCCTGTAAGGTCCATGTGTTTGAAAAACAAAGTTAAAACACATTAAGTAGCCTTCTAGGTAACCCACTTAACTTTCCCTGTTTATTTGTCTGCCAAACCACTGGGTGCCCAAACAAAATACATAAAAAAGCTTAAAAATGGTACCTGCAACCTCACTCTTGTTTATCCAATTGATGATTACTGAGAAATATACGCTGAGAAATATATGCTGTGAAGCTCTGTATATTAACTGCAAATTTTTACAATTACAGATGTAAGGCAATGCAGTTTTTTGTATGTTGTATTTGTGTAATTGATTGACATCTTCAATTACTTTATTTTTCAAGGAAATGGGATTCCCAATGTCTTGGCCCAAGATGGTTGCCGTAAGCGGGTGCCTGAGGACCTTCTGCCTAGACCCTCTGAAGCTGCAGACCGTTACCAGCAAGAAATGGGAAATTCACTATCCAGGGAGTCACTGTTTGGCACTTACCCATTTCGCTCAGAGGAAGAAAGAATTAGAGCTGAAACACAGTTCAGTGTCCTTCACTCTGACATTGAAGTTCTGTTTAACAGCACTGTGAATCGACACTTTAGAGAATTTCACGAGTCTTTAATAGACCTCATAGATATAACTAGAAGAAATGTGTAACTTGGTTATTATGCTTGCTTTCTTTGTTCATTTTAATTGTATTAGTTTTTTTAGCCAGTTTTTTGTTGTATTTTTCAGCTACCCATAATGTTGTTTTATGTAATTGTTACGATTACTAACTTTCAGCTTTTTTTGTTTATTTTGATATTTTTTGCCTGAGGTGTTGTGGTTAAGATTAAGAAAAAGAAAACTCAATAACATATCATGCTCCACCAAAGCTTTGTGTATTTAGCAGCTTTGTTTACTATAGTGACCATCAATGGACTGGTCATGTTTTTTCCAAAAACATAAAGAGAATAAAAACCAGACTGAAAAATAGCTTTTTTCTTCATAGTCAATGTTTTTCCCACCTACTATGAACTTCATTGCACTAGAACAACTGACACAGCATCATACTGTGAATTATTGCGCCTGCAACAGAACATTTGTATACACATGTAGGCACTTGGAAAAACAGTTAACCCTCGCGAGCCAACAAGTCGCCTCAATGACGTCATCACTTTTTCATCTGTTATTTTTCTGCTTGAATTTAAATGCAATTTATGTCCAATTTGTAGTATTTACTGATTGAAAGACCAGCTATTTCTAATCTAAGAACAGTGTAGGAGACTTTTGTTTTAACTTGATGAAAAGTAATGACGTACTGATCATTTTTCACCGACTGTACATGTATGGTAGGTTTAAACGGCAGAAAAACACGTAGTGCAGCATCCCAGTCATTCAAACGAATCCTTCAATCATGTTTTTTGAATATTAACGTACCTAATTACGAAGTTTGACGGTAATCTGATACCCCGCAGCACCTTAACTAGACCTTGCCGTGACGGTGACTGCCCAGGAGGAGGAGGAGGCAGACAGCGCAGCGGGATGCTTCTCCAAAAACCCGCGATTTTGGTGAAAGCCTCTTATTTGCTCGCTCATCTGCGATTACAAACTTTGTAGGGAAAGTGTGAACAAACTATCCATCCATCCATCCATTATTCGAAATTTCCATAGACATGATGGACAATGAAAAGACAGATTAGTAAAGGCAAGGCAGGTTGGTGTTGATCCAAGATTCTTTGAGGTTAATCATGCTGTGATGGAAAGTCCAGACACTCCATTAAACTGGATAAAAATGTGTTCAACAACACATTTATTTGGCCCTCAGAATCTTCTAGTTCTTCTCAGTGGAAAAGCATCTTAGAAATGAATGATACCCTCTGTGTCATTGCAGATCTGCCTGTTGAGATCAGCCTGTTGCCAAAGACCACTCTTGAATTTGATGCATACGTTTCTGCAACATTTGCAGAGGACTTGGACTCGGAGGGAAAACTTGTGCCAGGGACAATAAGAAAGGGATTTGTGTATTTTATTCATCACACTAAAGCAAAGCACAGGAAGGACTACATTAGTACAGCTAGACATTTGCTGTCAATCACAAGGCAAAATGGTCTAGTTTCAAACACTGAAGAATTCAGTCTTGATGCTGTAAAGAGTGCTATAAATCGTGACATTAATGTAATTTATTCAAAACGGCAAAACATAAAACGTGATGTGGGTACAGTTGTTCCTTTTCTCTTCGAAGAATTTAATCTTCTAATATTTAAAAAACAAACTGGGACTGTTCCTAACTGTGATGAGCAGATTCATCCACCTCCAGATACAGATTTAAGTGGAAACTGTAGGAATACCAAGACACTCTGCTTGCCTTCTCCAAAGAAATTTAAAACTGACTGTCAAAAATGTGCACATAAACAAGCTGCATTAGAAAATATGGCCAGCCTTTGTCACAAATGGAAGAGAGAGTATGATGAAGTTTACATCTCTGCTTCAGAGGTTAGGAACATAAAATATTGTCATTTTAAAAGAGGCCAAACAATAAAAAATCTGCGCTCTGAGCGAAAACGACTATGTGAAATGGTAGTAAAGAAAGACAAGGAAATCCAGAAGTTGAAAGGTGCTCACAGCTTTGTTCAGGGACATCCAAAAAGAAAAAATGCAATTGCAAACATTTTGCAAAGTTTGTTCAGGAAGTGTTTGAACATCACCATCCCACGCAGGGATTTTATCCTTGAACTTGGAAATCACTTGCGCGCTAATATGGACTTCATTGGGACTGTTTAGGCTGTCCTAGCACTACTTTAACACACTTTAATATAATTATTTTGCAAGAAATTCCAATCCTTGACTACGGCAATGCAAGCTTGCTGCTAACATGTAACAACACGGCCAGTTATTTTTAAGAATGTTGTATATCTGTGACAAATTACTTAAAAGATGACACTTACAGCCATTGAAAACTTATTTTTACGATGTAAGGAGTAAGAATTCAGGCGGGACTTATCTTCTCTCTCCATATGCTTCCCTCCCCTGTTACATCAGCGTTTCCAATATGGCTGTCCTTGATGTCAAGCCACGCCTTCCCGCAGGCTGCAGCGGGATGCTTCTCCCAAAACCCGCGATTTTGGTGAAAGCCTCTTATTTGCGCGCTCATCTGCGATTACAAACTTTGGAGGGAAGTTGCGATAAAACTTTGCAAAGATGGACCGAGAGAGGACAATCGAGCTCTGGAGAGGGGAGAGGACTGTGAGAATCAAAAGTATGGATTTCACCATCGCGAATATTGCAAGAATATTCAAGGTTACTTATACAGCATTCAAGGAATATAAGATGTGGACGTAAATGAGGATAAAGAATTGGATTTTGAGCTCTGGACATTATGCCTCATTGAAACTTCATGTTTAATGAATAATGGTTATTAGCCAAAGATAAAAAATGTAATATCACTGACTTAACATTATCACTAGCCTCACCGCTGGACTGACCGGGGTTAGCGGCCACTTTCTGATAGGGATTTTGGGCCGGCTGGCGGGCGCTTTTTTTTTTTTTTTTTTCACTCTATACAAAAACCTGGATCGACCCATTAGCGACGACTGATTCAGGCCTGGACCAATCTGGCCAGCCCATGGTCAATGAACTCTCCCTCTTGGGCCACGGCTGCCAATCAATCAAAAGAGAGAGGAAAACGGAGAATGAAAGACGAAACAAATTTAAAAGTGGCGCAGAAAAAATAAGAGATCAGACAGATGCTGCTAAATAGGTAAAGTCACATGAGCTATGCAGCACCCGGTGGATCCCCAGCAGAGCAGTGTTTGAGAAAAGAAAGAGATTACAGAACATAAGAGAGAGAAAAATAAAAAAGTAGAAAGAGAGAAAGAACAGGACAGAGAAAGTCAGGGCATAGACTTAGATCACCTTGATGTGATGAGCACAGTGAAAATATCTTTCAATCGTAGTCTTTCAACTACTTCTTTCATCAAGGATAATTTCGTACTTCTATTCTTCTCTGTTAAACTTCCATTGTCCTATTATACGCTATACATTATTCACAAAGTAAACTAGAACAGGGATCGTATACAGGATTCTGGATCGGTATACAGTATTGCTCAGGGTCTAGTAAGTGATAAACTAACCATTACTGTACTGCTAACAATCTGCTTCACTTTGATGATTTCCTTGATCCAGAATAATCAATTGAGTAATCATGAAAAAACTTTAAATTTTATGTATTTCAGCTAAATCCTTCTACTATTTACCTGGTGGATGACAATGGAGCCATCCTCTTTCCTAACACCTCTGGCTACATTGATGAGGAAGAGATGGGGGACAGATTTGAAGTTGCTGGAGATGAGGATGGCTTCTCCACCTCTGAATCTCCCCAAAGCTATGGTCCTCCCACTCACACTCCCAGATTTTCTTTTACAAGGACATCCACCTCTGCAAGCTTGCAAAGACAAAATGCTTCTCCAAGTAAGAAAACAATTACAACTTTGAATCGCACTGGTTCTATGAATCTGGATTCATCAAAATTAATTCATAGTCATGATCATTCCATTATTTTTCTTTTTATATTTTTATATTATTGGTTTATTGTTTATTCTTATTTTATTATATTTTATATATAGAATATAAAATAATCTTAAATATTTTGTATCTATTCCACAATAAATATGGAATTAGCATTTACTATGGGAATAGATTTGACATGTAATCTTAAACGTGTAAATTCACTTAAAGACCATCTTTGTGTCTGTTTTTTTTTTCTGTTTCAACAGGAGCATTTATATAGGAAGGGTTGAGGGAGGCATAATTCACCTTGATGGTGGTACAATGATCGTGGACTTCACAGAGCATGAGGCTACAGTCCCGATTATTACAGAAAAGGTGAAGCGTGACTTGAGGACAGAAGAACCCATTCTCCTCTGTGACATGCAAGGCAACATACTTCTGGAGGGCACTGGATCAACAGGTAAATAGTATATTAATTAAGTCCACATGGTATTTGTTCAGTTATTGTTCATAGCGCTCCACTGTTGAGAAATATTTAACATTAATTTTTGTCAACATTTTTCTGTGTGCTCTGCACTGGCACAAAACAGACCAGAACCCTGCTTTAAGATCTATAAATGTATACACTTTCTTTCTAGGGCTTGGATGTTAGCGCCAAAATTCCAGGAAAATCCTTGCCCTCACTGACAACATGTATCAAGAACTGCAAAGAAAGAAGAGGAAAAGGAATATGTAAGATAAACATTACATAATCAAATAATGCAAAACATTTACACCTAAATCACATAAGAGACACATTTCAATATGTAGCTCATTAGTGACATAATAGCAAAATTCCGTATCACAGCTATTGTGACCAAAACAACCATGTTATCATTGTTATTGTGAAATTATTGAAATCTCATCCCGCCCCCCCCCCCCCCCACACACACACACACACACACACACCACCTTCAATTGATAAGAAAACAACCATCCTCTCAATTTTAAGCCAACCATACACTACAAACACCAATAACAAATAACCCCACATCAATTTATGATTCATAATGTTCAGCTTTTATGTTCCAGCGGTTGGATGTTTGACCGACAAATTCATTTTGTCCATAAATCTCCACAGAAAAGTAATATCCAGATGTATTTCCTATACAATAAACTCACGTGTCGTAATAATCCATCAAAGGTTAAATTTTTTCCTATGAAAAGTAAAAAGTAAAAATACAGGGGTAAAAACAGATGATCTGTCTGACGTGATGACGCTCCTCCAACCTTTTTGATCATCTACGAAGTGGGGACTTTTTTACCAATCAGTCTTCCGCAAACATTGATCGTAACTTCCACCCCAACTATCAACTTACTTTAGAAAAACACCTCTACATGAAATAAAACGCACCCCCGCGCAGGGAGATTCACCCTAAGTGACATTTTACGCATATTTCAAGCATTCCTTATTTGTAATATTATAAAAGAAAATGTTTTGATAATACTTGGTATAAATTAAAGTAATAAAGTTTGGTATAAGTTAGCATAGTTTGGCACAAAGGTGCCGAATGGACCTTATACATATAAAAAGGGTCCTAGTTTCCCTATGATTATGACTAGAAATCTGAAATTTTACACAGATATTGTCCACAACATGAACAACTAGTGTAGGGAGTGGGAGAGATAAGCTATGGATTATACAAAAGATATAGAATAAAATAAAAAAATTAAAAATTTAGCGAGAAAAAGGAAAAATAAATTTTGGACATGTTTGAAGTTATATAGCTCAAGTTCTGTAACACTTACAGAGTCTGTACACATATCTCCAGGAACTAAAAGATCTTAGCTTTCGAATGAGATATATCAAAAGCATTTGGGATTTATATTATTTTACTGGCCAGTGGGATTTGGGTTTGCAATATGTTTGTGAACAAGCTATACTAAGGTGGGTGGTAAGGGGTTAAACACTTTTTATTTACATTTGTACCAGTATCACATAATCAAATTTTCTAAATGATATGGCAAGAAAAAAAGAAAGCAGTCTTGTTGTTAAATGTGCAAACTTTTCAAGCATTAAAATTTTACCTTGATCATAACTGAGTCAAGAGCTTGTTCTGATTGAACCTTTTGTGAGTTATTTGTAAAAAATTTCTTGTTTCCACAGTGGAATTTGATTGTGGCTGGAGACACAGCAGAAAAAGTGCAAGAGCTTATGTTAGCAGCTGAGGAGCTGCCAGCTATATCTCAGACGCTGAGAGAACCTGGTCGACCCTGGCCTTGACTGCTGCCCAAGCCAGTTCTATACAGGACACATTCAAATGTGTTATTTGTAGAGGTATGTAGGATAAAAGTCAAATATAGTTTGATGTATAGACCCTGTCATGGCCTGCATAACTATGACTTTGCAGCCGGAGCTAGAGGATAAAACAGGAAAGCTTCCAGTGAAAACTGTAGAAACGAGTTACTTCAAGTGTTATTACGACTTTAATATGTCATCTGGATGTAAATGAATAGACTATACGGAGACCAGAGATGGGGTCTTGTGACTTGGACTAAAGTCACACTTAAGTCCTTATTATTAGAGATTTGAGACTTGACTCTGACTTGGGACGTAAAGACTTGAGACTTGATTTGGACTCTTTGTTAGGACTTGCAAACAATGCGCATCGTGTGCCTGGCACACGATGCTCATTCCCTCAATACACATCCATGCATCACTTTTCCCCCCCTCTGGCATGATGATTGGAGGGCCCTGCGGCACAACAAGAGACTGGCAAAATACAAAGTGTTTCGAGTCAAAATTGTGCATGCAAAGACATCAACCACTAACTTTATCAGATACTTGAAAACACACCCGGATAGATGAGTTAGGTTAGGAAAGTGTAGGCTACGATTAGTGCCTGCTAACCTGGTTCAAAATGTGCCGTATATGTGCTGAAAGATACAGGGTTTCCCCCAGTGTATCGCTTTACTTTACTAAGAATCTTGGTTTATCATTCTCGATAATAGGCTACTATGCATGTAAAAATATTTTTTTTTGTTATTTTATTGTAAAATCTGCTGTAGACAAGTGGGATCTGTTCTTCGTCAATAGCAGGATTTCAGTATACTTTTTAAAGAGTACTATAACTGCAAAATACAGTTAACAATACTCTCAGAGCTTGATTGTTGTTATTTCAGCCTTTACTTTAATTATTTATATTTGTTCAAAACATAGTGTTATATAAAAAAAATCGAATATAGTTGGATACATGTACTGAGACTTGGACTTAAGGTCAAGAGACTTAAGACTTGACTTTGAAGACTTTGATTTTTAAATAGTCTTACTGCTGTAAGACTGCAACATCACCCTTGTCTGCAATATAAAAGTGAAAACATAAAATATTTGATACTTTTACCCAAAAGCAATACAACAAATCATCTCAGCACAGAACAGAACGGTTGTAACAGCAACTGCATTGGAAGTATTTTCTTTAAACTTAACAGACATGCAGGTGCAGTTTGCTGTAAAAAAATGTTTCCACATTTACAATAATACTTCTCTCATACATGCTGTTTCTCTAGCTTTGACCTGGTTCGGTAAAACTTCAGACTGCAGCACACAGAGATCCCGACATAGATTGGTGTATTTTTTCATTATTACATGACCATGTAATAATGAAAAAAAGCATCCGGCCATTTTTGTGGTTTGATTAGATATCTAGACACTCCACCGTCCACAGCACAGATATTATCCATCGCTCTCCTGTAAGGTATCTGGTTCAGCCATCCCGCTTCCATCCCCATAAAACATCACCATGTTTGTAAACTTTGAAAGGGTTTATAGTATAGTTATAGTTATAGTTAGTGATTCAGTTGATCCTTTTTTACCACTTTGAAATTAGTCTCTTTAATCCAATTACAGAACAACAATAAGTAATTGAGTTGTAAAGAAGTGTTCCAGTTGTATCTGTAGTCTTAGCAGATGTCAGGTAATAACATTCAGAGGTAGCAGCTGTTCCAGCTAAATTAGTTCAGAAAATATGGGCTTCAAAACTAAGAATTCTAAGATCACTGTTATTTCTTCAGAAAACGAGTTCCAAGGAACACTGGAACTCATTTGATTAAAAAGATAAAGCAAATACCAATTCTAAATGAAATCCATTTAAGTTTATGTAAATGGCATGGTTAAAAACAACCCTAATAGACAAGCCAGCTTTTGAAAATTGATTTAGATGTTATTACTTTTCAATGAACAATTCCTTTTCTTTAATAGACCTGTAAATCTCTTCACGGAAAATTTAGCAGTTTATGAAATGATAGGTAAGGACCTTTATTGATAATAATTACTGATGTGTCACTTTCATTTTCAGATGTGATGACCGTACCTGTGGTGGCCCCCTGTTGCCACAGTCTTATTGGGTGCAACACCTGCATTTCTCAGTGGGTGATGACCTCACCCAACTGCGCTAAATGCAGGGACATCACGTTTGGGAAGCGCATTTCTGTTTAACAGGGTTAGGGGAAGTCATTGAAATCCTAAATCCTGTCATTAGAGGGTAGATTATTGTTTTTTGAGTTAGGGGGTGGGGAGGCACTTTTTTCTTTTTCTGTAGCAAACAGAGTTCTGTTTGATGAGTTAGCTGTTTCCAGTGAAATAAAGTTTTCATCGTGTTCTTTAAACTGGTTCTGGTCTCTATTTCTTTTTTAAATCAAAATAAACCTGTTACTGATACCACTTATTGTAGCTGTTGTTTTGAATCTGTCATTGGTTTAAAAATGTTAAAACCAGGACTCATACTGGAAAACCAGGAAATTTAAATATTTAATCAGAAATTACTGGATTATGTATTAATCACAATGGCTTTTTAATGTTCAGCAGCACTGAAATTATGAATATTCCATTTCTATAAACACAGAAACAGGTCCTAGTTACATTCTTAATTTCACTAAGCTCAATATCAGGCCATGTTTTAGAATTTGTGGCAACTTTCTTTTAATGTTGAGATGTGTATCCCATAAGCTATATTGTTGACCCTTTGGCAATCCCACGAGAAATACTAGCTGTGTCTCAATTCGGCGGCTGCGTCCTTCGAAGGACCCAGCCTACACAGCCTTAGGAGGACCCAGCCATCAGAGGATGCTCCGAAGGATCCTCAGCCGTTGGTAAATGGGACAGTTTAGCCTTTGGGACAGTTTAGCCTTTGGAGCACTTCCTGGTTGCGACACGACGTCATCACGTCTACCCCAAGACCGGGAAAAACAGCACCTGCGCCGATAAACGACACTAAAAAATGGATATTGAAATTTTTATTCTATTCTTTTTCATTTACTTGTTCTTGGAGGAGGAGAGTCGAGTTAGATGGCTTCGGCGGCAGCAAAACCGGCGAAGAATTTTTCTCAGGCTGGGACAGCGCAGTGGAGCGGTAACATTTACCAGCTATTATTTTCACCCAGGGGCCTGCTAATGATCATAATATACCAGTTATTAAACAAACTGACTTAAATCACTACTTTTACTATCATTAATGTTGTGTTGAGAAGCGAAACTGTAATATTGAGAAATAAATCATTATATGCCTAAATTGTTATCCCCTTACTGCCTGATTTTATTTGCAATTATATAACGAAAAAATAATACAGGAAAAATAAACCTAAATATAAAAACATAAAAAACAAAAAGTTAGTGGATCTAGATGAAGTAAAATAAGTAAAGGCCAGAATTGTTTGGTCACAAATTAGCAACACTAGGCGTTAAGGGGTTAACATTCACTACAATTGGATCAGCTAAAATGAAACTGCTGTCATCTAATCCTGTTGTTCTTAATCTTCATGTCTTTATCCAGACAAGGCCGATGTACTGCTGCATCAACTTAAATGTTCCCATTCTCCAGCTTTTTTTCAATGACCATGACACCACACCTGATTTTCGGCTGAGCAGAGAGTCTCTGGCGGTGCTGCTGGAGCTTCTCTGCCAGGAAAGACGACACGGATGGGGGGCCACAATAGAGACCTTGGTCTTCCTCTTCTGGCTGGCGAGTGGGGCATCCTACAGAGTGGTGGCTAGGGTATTCGGGATGCCTCGCTCCACAGTTCACCGCATCGTTCACCGGGTTACTGAGGAGGTGGTGGCCATCCGCCACCGAGTCATCTGCCTCCCCAAAACTCCAGAAGATCTGGCAGCAGTAACCCAGGGGTCTAAAGGGCTGGCAAGACACAGAGCTTTTCTCAAAGCTGCTGGAGCGATCGACGGCTGCCATGTGAGGATCAAGCCTCCAAGCGGTCCTGATGGTCACTGCTATCGCAACAGGAAACTGTTCTCCTCCATCATCCTGCAGGATGTGACCATCAGGGCCGCTTCATCGACACATACGTGGGCTGGCTGGGGTCGGTGCATGAATCCAGAGTGCCCCGGCACAGCCCACTGTACAAGCGGGGCATCTACCCTCCTCCGGGCCACTTCATCTTGGCAGATGGTGGGTACCCGTGTCTCCAACACCCACTTCCCCTCATCACTTGGCATCATATATATATATATATATATATATATATATATATATATATATATATATATATGTTTTTTACATACATACATATATATATATATATATATATATATATATATATATATATATATATATATATATATATATACACATACATATGTTCTTTAGTAATATTTTTTATATGTTCTGTAAATAGTTGTAATAGTTAATTTTAAAATCTAATGTAAAAAGGTTAAAAGACTTTAAGAACACACTGACAACAATAACTTTTATAAACAATTTAATAGTTTAATTTAACAACAACAGCAACACAGAACCTGAACTTGTAAAAAAAAAACACCAACAAAAATGTACGTCTGTCCACCATCCTCTCCAATAAATCAAATAATCTGTCCATCCTTTCCCGACTCTCTCTTTCTCTTCTCTCCTCCGCCTCCCTCTGCCATCTGATATCCTCCCTGATTAAATCCACCAACTCGTCACTCCTACTTCTCTTCCTTCTTTCCTTCCTCTCTCCTGGCCTCTCGTCCTCATTCTCTTCCTCATCTTCCCCCTGATGCTGCTCAGCCTATGCAGCACCTGGCTCTCAGGGATGGAGGCAATTAGGACAGGTGGGGCAATAGAGGGCCTCTGTCCTAATACCTCATCCATGAGGACAAACCATGGCCAGGTGGCAGCAGTAGGCTTCCCACTGACCTCCTGTCCTGTCCCTGGATCTTTGCATTCCTAAAGTAAAGAAAAACAATTTGTGTCAACAGATGCAATTTTCTGTAGTGTTTCTTTAAAGCTAGAATAAAGGAGTGTTTCATGAACTGGATGGATTCATGAAATTCTACAGAAAAAGAGACGACTTTGGAATGTTAACTTGGAGATGACTTTTTTCAAGCTTTCTCAAAGTGTAAATTAACCTGAATATAATACATGTAATATGTCATTTCCCTACACATATATGTAGCCAAACCTGAACATACTTTGTATTTTTTTTTTCAAGTTGTCCCACTTTTTTTTTGGCCTGTTGTGGCTCAACTTTACCCTCCAGGCCCATTTTTTGCTGGATTGTTCTAAACAAGAGAAACAAGAAGAGATAAACACACAAGGATCACTACACTACTATAACAAATATAAGATTTAAAAAAAGTGACATCTGGACATCATTTGATGTGATCAAAAGTTTATATTTGTACGTTGTTGTTTGAACAGGACTTCTTTGAACTTGTGTGACTTTTACATACAAAGGCAACATGTATATGGAATTATGCCTCAACTCTTACCTCCACCCGACTGCGGCAGTATTTTTGGCCCCGGTAAAGAAGTGGTCATTTTGCCCACGGAGTTTTATCAACTCCTCTGTATGCTCCCTGCTCCCTAGAACAAAATGACATGTAAAGCATATTTCTGTTATATCAACATGGCAAAATAACTGTTCTGTATAATTACGCCGGTGTTGTTCTTCAAGTGAATTATACTTTAAACCTTATTATACTGTACTGTAAATTAACTATACGTTACTGAGTATTCAAACAAAACGTTTGCAGTATTGACAGCCCAGTACAGCTGGAGTAATGTTATTTCCTCAGCTGCATTAAGCTTTGACAGTTCTAATCATTTGTAGCAAACTGTATGAGGATAAGTTGATCGGATTTGTGAAGGATACGGCTATCAGCACAGTTACAATAAGATGTAGGTAAAATCAAAAATTGGGACATTTGTATGAAGGCTTTTAATGTTGATGAACGTCTCGTATCAACAGATTAGCTCTAAGCTTTAGCTTCAGCTGGTCCTACAAATTCCGGTGGCTTCATTACCGTCACGTATTTTAATAGATGTTCAGTTAAAAAAATAAAACCAAACTACTTACATTTAATGGTGTACTCAGCACTACTGCCAGTGCTGCTGCTGCTTTCCATTATGAGTAAAATCTCTCTCTCTTCTTCTTCTTCTTCAACTACTAAAAAAAGCGTGCAAATCTTATGGCAGGCGAGGCCACTAAGGATGGTAGCGGAGCATCCTCAGGATTCGGGGAAAAGGAGGACGCATTCGAAGGCTGCATTTTAAACATCCTCAGAATTTTTGCCAAATGGGACAGCCTCTGCGCATCGTTGTGACGTCACTGGCCTTAAAATGCGTCCTTCGAAGGACGCAGCTGCCGAATTGAGACACAGCTAAGGTCTCCAGTGTGTGTAGCCTACCAAAGAATGGTTCATGTTCCTTCAGGTAGTATGCCACCTTGTGGGGATTTGGTATAAGCAGTTGTTTAAGTAAATAGTATAACACTTTAATAAAATATTAACCACTTGGTCTTACAGAAATATGCGAATTAACCACAAATCTGCAAATTCCAAGCCAAAATGAATATGAAAAATTCTAAGTACCTTATGGGAAATTTAAATATATTAAAAAAATCAATCGAAAATAGAGTAGAAGAGCGTGAGCTGCTGGTAGGCCGTGGGCCAGAATCTGTACGGTGACTTTTCGTATGAACTGTCAGGGGGCAACTTTCTTGCACCGGGATAAGTTGCTACACATAGCAGTGATCTCAAAACACCAATGTTCCCACGTTTTCACTTGCACATTAAGAAGTTATAGCCGATAAAAAATCTAAACTGTGGCGCTCCAGTCCAATAAGTCACGTGATTCGATTTTTGCTGCTCAGCCAATCCGATCGCTGTATTGTCAGCTGAGCGAGTTTACCACGTCATCATGGCTGCGCCCGTAAGATGGTTGTTTCTGTTGTGTCTGTTTCCAGACGAAGAAAGCCCAATAATAGCATTTTGTGGCGCCACCTGGCAGAGATCTTGATGGCAAGAAAAAAATAAATAGCCCAGACCATCCATCCATTCATCCATCCATCCATCCATTCATCCATCCATCCATCCATTCATTTTCTAACACGCTTATCCCTGCGTTCGCGAGGTGCCGGTCCCTATCTCCAGCTGTCAATGGGCGAGAGGCGTTGTATAAACTGGACAGGTCACCAGTCCATCGCAGGGCAGAAATAGTCCAGACTTTTGCCCAATTTACTGTGATATCACCAAGACCTGCTGCGCTAGGATAGCACAGGTGTCGTTGTGCCAAACGACTTATCCCCGCCAGAATTTGTATTCCCTGCGCCAAGAGCGCATTCAGCTGGAAGAATGAATCTAGTCAACTCCGCCTCATTTCCAACCTATTAGGCGTGGAAATGAGGATGTTTTACTTTTCTTAACGAAATATAGCAATGGTGTCGTTACATTATCGTTCATCCATCCATCCAGTATAATACGTTATGAGAAAGAAAACGGTCATTTCCAGATGTGTCACGAAAATATTAGCTTTATGTTATTAGATTGTCGAATGTCTGTCTGCTGAAACCAAAATCCACCTTCCTAAGTCCATCACAGCTGTCTGCTGGTTCTCTTTTTTTCTTTTTTGGTAGCTAAACCCGCATGAATAGATTATATAAAGCGGATTTCACGTGTGATCAAATGAACACTGAATAAAGGCACAGCCAAAATTATCAGATTTAATAAGATTTTAATTCAACCAAGAACCTTATCGAGATATTAACCGTATTAAGAAAACGAGATATGTCTCTTTTAAAAATAGAACAACGTATTAGGAGTTTAAAAAAAATAAATTTCATTTTACTAGAATGTGATGTTTAAAATATTTAGACTTCACAAAGCTGGAGGTTAAAACTTTTATTGATTTCAAAAATACAATACAAAATTCTACAAATTCCGAAGGGGATAACTCGTTTGGCACAACGAGTTTATACAACGCGTCTCACCCATTGACAGCTGGAGCTCGGCACCAGCACCTCGCAAACCCAGCGGGGATAAGCCTGTTAGAAAATGGATGGATGGATGGATGGATGGACAGATGGTCTGGGCTATTTATTTTTTTCTTGCCATCAAGATCTCTGCCAGCTGGCGCCAGAAAATGCTATTATTGGGCTTTCTTCATCTGGAAACAAATGCATACAAACATCTTACGAGCGCAGCCATGATGAACTGATGAACGCGCACAGCTGACAATACAGCGATCTGATTGGCTGAGCAGCAAAAATCGAATCACGTGACCTCTTGGACCGGAGCGCCACAGTTTAGATTTTTTATCGGCTATAACTTATTAATGTGCAAGCGAAAACGTGGGAACATTGGTGTTTTGAGATCACTGCTATGTGTAGCAACTTATCCTGGTGGAAGAAAGTTGCCCCCTGACAGTTCATACGAAACTTCTTAAGGAAGCGTCCTACAGATTCTGGCCCACGGCCTATGGTAGGAAGGATCTTCTGGAGCTATCATCTTAAAGAACATGAAGAAGTCCCTTGCTCTGTTGATTCTTCACTGTGTTTTTGAGAGGAGTGAAGTTATTCATCATCTTCGGCAGCTTATGCAGCATTCTTTTCTGGACAATCAGCTCAGCGGTTCCCTCAGCACAGGACCAGCTTTCTGGATCGTTTTTTTCTTTTTTTAAGCAAATGAGCAAGGAATTGTACTTTCTAAAACAGACTTAGAAAAGATAGGCAATGCAGTTTATCTAGCTGTTGGTTAGATTGGATCTCAGTTTCCTTATGAATAACAGTCTCCACCTATAGGCTATAAGGGCGAACAGTTGTTTAGTAAAAATGTAAAAAAAAAAATTCCATTGAGGAGAGAGGAAGCACTGAGGAACTTCCGTGGAAGCCGCTATAGATGCTACAAACTAGACACTTTTCTAGCCCAGACAGGGAACCGTTTAACTTTTTAATTAGCAATTTTTGTATGACAAATAGGAAATATATGAGGCACTCTATCCCTGTGGCAGTATTTGTTTTTATTTGTTGGTGAAGATAAATTAATTAAATCAATAAAAAAAATCTTTATTTCTCTGTTAGCTTCAACAATATGTACTGTTCACTAAAATCAAGACACATAGACAGTAATCCTATGCGAAGGTGGTAGTTTTTCTGGTTTTTCGTTTCTAAATTGTATTGACAAGAAAGGAAAAACGGCTTTGTTTTCCGTTTTTGATTTGAAAAAATAAATAAAACATTGCCTGAAGGTACACGGACCCTTGGGGCGGCGCTGATGATTGATAATTTTTGTTTGCAGTCAGCGAAAATGTGTTGCTGCATATCAAATTTTTTAATATAAAAATTCTTTAAAAATAGAAAAAGGCTTAAAATGGGATAAAAATTAGTGTGCCCCATCAGGCTAAAGTAGTAGAACAATTTGACACAGTTTTTGAGTCAGTAGGTCTTATGACCTGGAAGCTATTGAAGAAATATCAATTATTTTTATTTTAAAAATTCTTTAAAAATAAGCGAAGTCATAAAATGGGATAAAAATGAGTGTGCCCCATCAGGCTAAAGTAGTAGAACAATTTGACACAGTTTTTGAGTCAGTGGGTCACATGAACCGGAGGATATTGAAGAAATATCAAATTTTTTCAATATAAAAATTATTTAAAAATAGAAAAAGGCTTAAAATGGGATACAAACGAGTGTGCCCCATCTGGCTAAAGTAGTAGAACAATTTGACACAGATTTGGAGTCAGTGGGTCACATGACCCAGAAGCTATTAATAAAATATGAAATTTTTTCATTATAAAAATTCTTTAAAAATAGATAAAATCTTAAAATGGGATACAAACGAGTGTGCCCCATCTGGCTAAAGTAGTAGAACAATTTGACACAGATTTGGAGTCAGTGGGTCACATGACCCGGAAGCTATTAATAAAATATCAAATTTTTTCATTATAAAAATTCTTTAAAAATAGATAAAAGCTTAAAATGGGATAAAAATGAGTGTGCCCCATCTGGCTAAAGTAGTAGAACAATTTGACATTGATTTGGAGTCAGTGGGTCACATGACCTGGAAGCTATTGAAGAAATATCAATTATTTTTTTAATAAAAATTATTTAAAAATAGAAAAAAGGCTTAAAATGGGATAAAAATGAGTGTGCCCCATCTGGCTAAAGTAGTAGAACAATTTGACACAGATTTGGAGTCAGTGGGTCACATGACCCGGAAGCTATTGATAAAATATCAAATTTTTTCATTATAAAAATTCTTTAAAAATAGATAAAAGCTTAAATAGGGATAAAAATGAGTGTGCCCCATCTGGCTAAAGTAGTAGAACAATTTGACATAGATTTGGAGTCAGTGGGTCACATGACCTGGAAGCTATTGAAGAAATATCAATAATTTTTTTAATAAAAATTATTTAAAAATAGAAAAAAGGCTTAAAATGGGATAAAAATGAGTGTGCCCCATCTGGCTAAAGTAGTAGAACAATTTGACACAGATTTGGAGTCAGTGGGTCACATGACCCGGAAGCTATTGATAAAATATCAAATTTTTTCATTATAAAAATTCTTTAAAAATAGATAAAAGCTTAAAATGGGATAAAAATTAGCGTGCCCCATCTGGCTAAAGTAGTAGAACAATTTGACACAGATTTGGAGTCAGTGGGTCACATGACCCGGAAGCTATTGATAAAATATCAAATTTTTTCATTATAAAAATTCTTTAAAAATAGATAAAAGCTTAAAATGGGATAAAAATGAGTGTGCCCCATCTGGCTAAAGTAGTAGAACAATTTGACATAGATTTGGAGTCAGTGGGTCACATGACCTGGAAGCTATTGAAGAAATATCAATAATTTTTTTAATAAAAATTATTTAAAAATAGAAAAAAGGCTTAAAATGGGATAAAAATGAGTGTGCCCCATCTGGCTAAAGTAGTAGAACAATTTGACACAGATTTGGAGTCAGTGGGTCACATGACCCGGAAGCTATTGATAAAATATCAAATTTTTTCATTATAAAAATTCTTTAAAAATAGATAAAAGCTTAAAATGGGATAAAAATTAGCGTGCCCCATCTGGCTAAAGTAGTAGAACAATTTGACACAGATTTGGAGTCAGTGGGTCACATGACCCGGAAGCTATTGATAAAATATCAAATTTTTTCATTATAAAAATTCTTTAAAAATAGATAAAAGCTTAAAATGGGATAAAAATGAGTGTGCCCCATCTGGCTAAAGTAGTAGAACAATTTGACATAGATTTGGAGTCAGTGGGTCACATGACCTGGAAGCTATTGAAGAAATATCAATAATTTTTTTAATAAAAATTATTTAAAAATAGAAAAAAGGCTTAAAATGGGATAAAAATGAGTGTGCCCCATCTGGCTAAAGTAGTAGAACAATTTGACACAGATTTGGAGTCAGTGGGTCACATGACCCGGAAGCTATTGATAAAATATCAAATTTTTTCATTATAAAAATTCTTTAAAAATAGATAAAAGCTTAAAATGGGATAAAAATGAGTGTGCCCCATCTGGCTAAAGTAGTAGAACAATTTGACATAGATTTGGAGTCAGTGGGTCACATGACCTGGAAGCTATTGAAGAAATATCAATAATTTTTTTAATAAAAATTATTTAAAAATAGAAAAAAGGCTTAAAATGGGATAAAAATGAGTGTGCCCCATCTGGCTAAAGTAGTAGAACAATTTGACACAGATTTGGAGTCAGTGGGTCACATGACCCGGAAGCTATTGATAAAATATCAAATTTTTTCATTATAAAAATTCTTTAAAAATAGATAAAAGCTTAAAATGGGATAAAAATTAGCGTGCCCCATCTGGCTAAAGTAGTAGAACAATTTGACATTGATTTGGAGTCAGTGGGTCACATGACCTGGAAGCTTTTGAAGAAATATAAATTTTTTTAATTTTAAAAATTCTTTACAAATAAGCAAAGTCTTAAAATGGGATAAAATTTAGCGTGCCCCATCTGGCTAAAGTAGTAGAACAATTTGACATAGATTTGGAGTCAGTGGGTCACATGACCTGGAAGCTATTGAAGAAATATCAATTATTTTTTTAATAAAAATTATTTAAAAATAGAAAAAAGGCTTAAAATGGGATAAAAATGAGTGTGCCCCATCTGGCTAAAGTAGTAGAACAATTTGACATAGATTTGGAGTCAGTGGGTCACATGACCCGGAAGCTATTGATAAAATATCAAATTTTTTCATTATAAAAATTCTTTAAAAATAGATAAAAGCTTAAAATGGGATAAAAATTAGCGTGCCCCATCTGGCTAAAGTAGTAGAACAATTTGACATAGATTTGGAGTCAGTGGGTCACATGACCCGGAAGCTATTGATAAAATATCAAATTTTTTCATTATAAAAATTCTTTAAAAATAAGCAAAGTCTTAAAATGGGATAAAAATGAATGTGCCCAATCTGGCTAAAGTAGTAGAACAATTTGACATCGATTTGGAGTCAGTGGGTCACATGACCTAGAAGCTATTGAAGAAATATCAATTATTTTTTTAATAAGAATTGTTTAAAAATAGAATAAAGCTTAAAATGGGATAAAAATGAGCGTGCCCCATCTGGCTAAAGCAGTAAAGCAATTTGACACAGTTTTTGAGTCAGTAGGTCTTATGACCTGGAAGCTATTGAAGAAATATCAATTATTTCTATCACAAAAATTTGTTAAAAATAAACAAAGTCATAAAATGGGATAAAAATGAGTGTGCCCCATCTGGCTACAGTAGTAGAACAATTTGACATTGATTTGGAGTCAGTGGGTCACATGACCCGGAAGCTATTGAAGAAATATCAAATTTTTTCAATATAAAAATTATTTAAAAATAGAAAAAGTCTTAAAATGGGATAAAAATGAATGTGCCCCATCTGGCTAAAGTAGTAGAACAATTTGACACAGATTTGGAGTCAGTGGGTCACATGACCCAGAAGCTATTAATAAAATATGAAATTTTTTCATTATAAAAATTCTTTAAAAATAGATAAAATCTTAAAATGGGATACAAACGAGTGTGCCCCATCTGGCTAAAGTAGTAGAACAATTTGACACAGATTTGGAGTCAGTGGGTCACATGACCCGGAAGCTATTAATAAAATATCAAATTTTTTCATTATAAAAATTCTTTAAAAATAGATAAAAGCTTAAAATGGGATAAAAATGAGTGTGCCCCATCTGGCTAAAGTAGTAGAACAATTTGACATTGATTTGGAGTCAGTGGGTCACATGACCTGGAAGCTATTGAAGAAATATCAATTATTTTTTTAATAAAAATTATTTAAAAATAGAAAAAAGGCTTAAAATGGGATAAAAATGAGTGTGCCCCATCTGGCTAAAGTAGTAGAACAATTTGACACAGATTTGGAGTCAGTGGGTCACATGACCCGGAAGCTATTGATAAAATATCAAATTTTTTCATTATAAAAATTCTTTAAAAATAGATAAAAGCTTAAAATGGGATAAAAATTAGCGTGCCCCATCTGGCTAAAGTAGTAGAACAATTTGACATAGATTTGGAGTCAGTGGGTCACATGACCCGGAAGCTATTGATAAAATATCAAATTTTTTCATTATAAAAATTCTTTAAAAATAAGCAAAGTCTTAAAATGGGATAAAAATGAATGTGCCCAATCTGGCTAAAGTAGTAGAACAATTTGACATCGATTTGGAGTCAGTGGGTCACATGACCTAGAAGCTATTGAAGAAATATCAATTATTTTTTTAATAAGAATTGTTTAAAAATAGAATAAAGCTTAAAATGGGATAAAAATGAGCGTGCCCCATCTGGCTAAAGCAGTAAAGCAATTTGACACAGTTTTTGAGTCAGTAGGTCTTATGACCTGGAAGCTATTGAAGAAATATCAATTATTTCTATCACAAAAATTTGTTAAAAATAAACAAAGTCATAAAATGGGATAAAAATGAGTTTGCCCCATCTGGCTACAGTAGTAGAACAATTTGACATTGATTTGGAGTCAGTGGGTCACATGACCCGGAAGCTATTGAAGAAATATCAAATTTTTTCAATATAAAAATTATTTAAAAATAGAAAAAGTCTTAAAATGGGATAAAAATGAATGTGCCCCATCTGGCTAAAGTAGTAGAACAATTTCATACAGATGTTAAGTTAGTGGGTCACATGAACTGAAAGCTATTGAAGAAATATCAAATTTTTTCAATATAAAAATTATTTAAAAATTAGTTAAGTCTTAAAATGGGATAAAAATGAGTGTGCCCCATCAGGCTAAAGTAGTAGAACAATTTCAAACAGATGTTAAGTCGGTGGGTCACATGAACTGGAAGCTATTGAAGAAATATCAAATTTTTCTATCATAAAAATTCTTTACAAATAAACAAAGTCTTAAAATGGGATAAAAATGAGTGTGCCCCATCTGGCTAAAGCAGTAAAGCAATTTGACAAAGATTTAGAGTCAGTGGGTCACATGACCCGGACGCTATTGAAGAAATATCAATTTTTTTCAATAAAAAAATTCTTTAAAAATAGAAAAAGAATCAGAAACACAAAAAAACACACACAAATATTTCAAGCATGCCTGGCTCCTACAATATTTCTGATCATTATAGTTATGAAAATGATTTGTAAATTTTTAATACCTACATGTTATTGACCAAAACTTAATATGCACCCTTTTTCTTCTGTTCACACAGGACTGTGCGTTAGAACCTGGCATTTGCGGTTCACCAATCCGGTCTGTGAGGGCTACACATTCCCAGGCGGACAGGAAATATGGCACTTTTTCACGTAACCATCAGTTTTCATGTATGGCTCTGACTTTTTTGACTTATCACAATGAGGGGTTGCAGTTTGACAAAGTGTTACTTGACAGAGCGCTTGAAAAATGAGATGCACTGTATGTTGGCACAAAACGGCAGCTCATGTTGGATGGTACATTTACTGACAATCACTTGACTGTGGAAGAGATGCCCAGGCAAGTATTGATGGACAGGAACATCTACACTGTACACACAACAGATATCAGAGTTGATTCTGTCTTCAGTCATAATGACTGCCCTCCAACATCACGAAGGTTGGGTTTGGATCTTGCCTCACAACTGGAGTGCCTGTTTGAAAATGTCACCCATGCTTTCCTTCTGGTCACTCCAGAGTTCATTGCCGTTTTCCATGACAGAGACGGTAGGTTTGGAGTTTTTGATTCTCACTCACGGAATTCAGCAGGCCTCCCTCATCACAATGGAACAGCAATAATGAAGACTTTTAGCAACTTGACACTCATGGTTCAGCATTTTTACAAACTCTTTCAAAACCCCGGTCCCCGTGCTACTTATGAGTTTGTCCCAGTAGGGTTCGTCAATGATTTTGACGATGCTCCTCCTCCCGCCTTGGACTCTATTAATATTTCACCAGGACCCACTGAAGAAAGACCAGATGTGCAAAAACCAGAGAGCACTTCTCACCGAGAGGAAATTCCACCTTGGCTTTGTGATGTAGCCAACACATTAGAGGAAACTTTCCCAACAGTCCCAGATGTGACCAAAATGCCTAAAGCCAGGAGGAGAAAGGTAAAGCTAAGGATCCAAGCTCAGATAAGACACAATGTACTTAGAAAGATAAAACAAAGCACATCGGAAAAAGAAAGGTATGCCGCCTGTCCGGCATTCAAGTTAAGCAAACTACAAGCCTTAAAAAAAACATATGTCCGTAAACAACAGCAGAGGAAGGACCACATCACCAGCAGATCCAAGAATGAACCTGCCTTTCGTTGGAGACAAATTAATTACGTAAAGGAAAGATACAGAACTGATTGCACCTTCAGATTGAGACGAAACACGTACATGGGGCGGCATCTAAGAGACAAATACAACAGGGATCCTTCCTACCAAAGGCAAAAAAGAGAATATATCAGGAAACGATACAGCAACAATTCCACCTACCAAAGCCAACAGAAACAATACATCAAGATAAGATACACAGATCCCAACTTCAGAGCCAGACAGAAAACACTCATGAGTAAGTATATGAGGGAAAAATATCACACCAAGTTAGCATTCCAGCTACAACATAATGAAAACTGTACCGTCAACAGCAAACTAAGGCTGTCAAAGGAAGATCTTTCCAAAGATTAGAAACTGCGGTGTGCTCAAATCCGTAGGAAATACAGGAGGAATTTTGGCCACCACCAAGAAGCCCCAAAGCCTCAGATCAGACCAGAAATGAGAGCTGCAATACAGAAATTTCAGGGGGAAAAAAATGCCATCGACCTACATATGTCTGCACGGTGTGCCACAGAGCTCTCTTCCCAGGTCAAGTGAAGCATTGTAACAGAGGTAAGTATACAAAGAACAGGAAAGTGGTGGCTAAGTGCTTAACGGGTACATCTGTTCAAGTCTGTGGATCTCCATGCTCTGCCCCATGTTCTGTACCTGAAGAGAGAATGCAGGAATGGATCTGCTTCACATGTGACAATAACCTGTAAAGAGAAGGGATGCCACCAATCGCCGCTGCAAATGGCTTGCATCTGTCAACCATTCCCCCCGGAGCTCGCTGAGCTGAATGTAATGGAAAGGCAGCTAATTGCAAAAATTATCCCATTTGCAAAGATCGTTTCATTGCCAAAAGGACAGCAAAAAGCAGTGCATGGAGCAGTTGTACTGTATGTGTTCCTTCTGAGATGGAAACAACTGTCAATAGTCTCCCACGGCCCAACACAGAAGCCCAGCTATTACAGGTCAGGTTTAAGAGAAAAATAAAATTCAATGGACATCAGTACTTTTACACAGTTGGAAGACCCGGCATGTTGGGATGGAGTCAGAAAGTTCATTGATAGCTACATATCCTGTCAATTGCCCGATGAAACCGCAGACCCCCAGCTCCATAAAATTGTCAAGGAGGTTCAAATGCACAGCAAAAAGCACTCAAAATCCGATTTGGATTCCCCAAACTACCGATGGAAAGAACCACAATCACCGTCCCTCAGTTCGATGTGGATTTGGAAGATGAAAAGAAAGAAGCAGAGCAAGGTAAGGGGGAAAAAAAGGTCGGGAAAAGTTAAAAAAAATCCAGATCCAGAGTCATCTTTAAACTACAAACGGAGGCTAAGAAAAAGCTGAAGCCTGTAAGGGATTTACTAATGGATGAAAAATCATATTTTAAGGAATTGGCAGAGCTACTCCAGGCTTGTAACATGACCAGGCAAGAATACAGGTACTATGCTGATGCTCTCACTTCTGGGATGGTGGTAATGAGGAAGCGTGACCCTAAGGACAGCTGGGTGAATGGCTACAACCCTGATCTCCTCGGGGCATGGAATGCCAACATGGACATTCAATATGTGCTTGATGAGTACAGCTGCATTGAGTACATGATGTCCTACATAGACCAGGACCGGCCGTCACCAGCCAAGGAGAGCAGACCCCACGGAGGGACATTGACAGTCAGTCGATGGTAAGGATGACGAAGGATTTTGGCGTGTTTGAAAAAAAATTAAGCTTTGCATAATGGTTGTCAATGCTTTACGATCTCACATGAAGACGGACATTGTAGTTCAGGGTGTATGCGGGCATACGGCGTATACCCACTTATTTTTCAGTCAGCATTACGTATACCCACTTCTGGAGCGATATTTGTGTCTTTTGTTTAAGCGCGCAGTGAGACAGGTATTCATCGTTTAAACATCATGCGCGCGCGCTCATAACTGATAAACTCTTCTCAATCCATTATGCTCGCGCTCGGTTCCGTGTCTGCCCTTGACCTGCTACTTCCACGCTCAACACCAGCTGTGCGCTCGCTCGACTCTGTCTGTGTGCTCGTGACTTCAAAAACTGTCCACCTCACCAGCCAATCACAGACAAGTTTCTTTCCATCCAATCAGAGTAGGGCTTGCAAATACTGCATTCAGATGGATGAAATGAAAATGCTGCAGATTTTGGCAGAAATTACTAAACATAACGGTGGGATTGAAGAAAAAACAACAACCAATAAACAGTTTAATATTTTAGCCTAAAATATTTAGTTTAAAATAATTCCTTGAGTTACTAAGTGAGGTGTGAAAAATCTTTTTGTCTCTTTTCTGTAATATTCTGGATTCTGTTCTGGTTTATGTTATGTAAGTTATTTTACTCTCCTGTCTTAGGTTCTCTGGCTACTTTGAGTTTTGTCTTGCCTAGGTTCTTGTTTAGCTTGTTTATTGTTTTAGTTTATCATGTTGTTTCATTCAGTTTTAGTCTTAGCTTTATTTTCTGTTCTAGGGGTCCGTTCTTCGTACGTCGCTAACTCAGTTAGCGTGATTTGATTGTTGACGATTTGGCATGATCTTGGATCGTTTGGTTCTTCGAAACTCATCTTGGACTTGCTGTCATAGCAACATGTGCGCAATCTTAAACCTGCTCGAGAGCAGGCTTATTTCATGTAAACAGGATTAGATCGCAGCTTTATAAGTGGAGGAGATAGGGAAGTCTGTCCAGCCAGTGCACTTGGAACACCCAGTGGCAGAGGACGGGACAGAATTGTGGAACACAATTTTTTTTAATGTTTAATTAAAGACAAAACAAATAATGCTTAGTTCCTGTCGTTTCATTTAAACAATTCTTTATAAAGAAAAGACAGCAAGTCAACTTTTGCCTGCAATAAGAGATAGTTATGTAAAGTCAGCAATACTACTGTCAAATGGTGTATTAGAACTTACTCTGAAGGTCCTTTTAAAGCAACTCGATCTCTAGTGCAATTTTTCTCTTTTTCAAGTTGTGGCATTCAATTTCTCCTCTTAATTTGCGTTTTTTCAGGTCAAAATATAATTTTTTTGTTGAAGATGCCTTTTGTATTGGGAACGAATGGCACCCTGTGTCATTTTGTGAAAAGAAAAAGGAAGTAACAAAAGTAAAAAGAACCTGTTTTTTTCAGCCTTTTTCTTGGTGGCTGTTATAAACAGACAAACACATCATTTAACAGTGGCTTTTAAAAAAGAGGAAGAAGTTGCTTTTTAAAATACAGTATAATAATTAAAGGCTACCATTTTGTAGAATATTCTTGTACTTCACTTTTTTCCCATGTTCTAGTGGCTCCCGTGGAGGCTCTGACATAAAAGAACAAAGTAAATATGAAATTATTAAAATGCAAAAATTCATACTGTAGAAAGTGATAGAAACATCTAACATGGACAGTATTTACGCATTTAATTTGCCTGCTGCTTTTTGCCAGCCCTCTTTCCTGGCTTTAGCAGAATTTCAATTGTTCTCTGTCGTTTTAATTAATGACTCAAATTCGGCATAACCTTCCATTAAAAGCTCGTGTTCTGCTTGAGAGAAAAACTGTGGGCGTTCTTTGGCCATGCTGAACAGCCAATAGCAGCGTTGCTGATCATTGTTTCTACTATCGATACATTTACCCTTTTAAACAAATGCATGAACGCGCAGTTATCTCAGATAACTCAATCCAGCCATACTAATCATAAACAACAGGTGTGTTCGAAGAACCCAATTAGCCGGATCATGATTTGCCGGATGAAATCATCTTGGATGTGTCATTTGGTCTCGGATGTTTTAAGCAACGTACAAAGAACTGACCCTTGGTTTGTACTTATGGGTTGTTTTGTTTCTAATCAAGTCTGGCGTAGTTTCTGTTCCTGTTCACTTGTCCTGTCAGCTTTTTAGTTTAGGTTTGGTTTCTGATCTATTCTTCTGATCTATATATATCCTTCAAATCCTCATCATGATCCCAGAATTAAAAAAAAACTAAAAATCTTCTTCTTTCCCTCAATACTATTTAACTTCTCAACCACATTCTCAAATTTCAATTCCCCATTAACACCTAATTCTGTTTTTAATAATGTTCTTTGATTTACATATTTTCTGCAACTAATAAAAATGTGTTCCATTGTTTCTACATTTCCACACCACCTACAAAAACCAGTAGGATGTTTCCTCATCTTAAAAAGAGTGCCATTTAATAAACTGTGACCGGTTCTTATTCGATTCATGATTATCTCCTCCTTCCTGTTTATTCCTCTAATCCAACTGTTTTTTGTACCCTATACAGCTGCCTTCCATTTATTTCATTATCCCATCTAATTTTCCATATCTAGCCTCAGCACTGATGTCTGGTCTAATTACTTACTCTGCACACCTGCCTTACTCCACCCCTGCTGCAATAATCTCTAACTGGTTTCACCTGCTTCCTCCTCCATATAAACTGTTGAGACCAGGTCGTCTTGTTGAGTTTATGGGTGAGTCTCCTCATGCAATATTCAGTTTATGTTTTGCTTTTGGATTTTTGACTCCCTTGTCTCCAGAAACTTGAGCCATCCTGTTCTGTCTGTTCCTGTTTCACCTGCCCTGCTGGACTGTTTTTTTTTATCTGCCGTCTTTTGTTTCGACAGTCTCTTTGGCTTTTCCCTGTTTTTGATATTAGTTAATAAAAGAACTTGGGGTCCGTTCTTCGTGCGTTGCTTTTGAGTTGAATTTGAGTCGTTTTAAAACGACGGGAAACACATCAAAGGCTGCTAAAGCCAGGAGAGAGGGCTGGCAAAAAGTAGCAGACAAATTAAATGCGTAAGTACTGTCCATGGTAGATGTTTCTATAACTTTCTACAGTATGTATTTTTGCATTTTAATAATTTCATATTTGCTTTGTTTTTTTTTATGTCAGAGCCTCCACGGAACCCAATAGAACATGGGAACAAGTAAAAGTCAAATACAAGAATATTCTTCAAAATGGTAGCATTTAATTATTATACTGTATTTTTAAAAGCAACTTCTTCCTATTTAAAAGCCACTGTTAAATGATTTGTTTATAACAGCCACCAAGAAAAAGGCTGAAAAAACAAAACAGGTGGAGGTCCTGCACCACCACACTATACCCCAGCAGAGGAGCTGGCCCTTGGATTAAATGAACACCGAGCCCTTGTGGAGGGCATCCCCGGGGGCAGCTCCTCCTCAGACCCAATGCCAGGGACCAGTGGCAGCAACACATTCATTACTGGTAGGCTAAATGAGCTTTCTCTTAATACATGTAATGTTATTTGTTGCGATTGAACTAAATGTAGTATAATTCAAATGGCTGTTACAGTAATTTCAACCAAAAATGCAAACTTCTCAACTTTTTGTTAATATAAAATTTTTCTCTGAGTTAATGTTTACATTATACTTTTTTTCAGTGGAGTTAATTCTAATTACAACCCCCCCCCCCCCTCTTTTTGCAGTTTTACAAAATGCACCAAGACTTTTACCTGTTCCCAAGCAAGTGGTGGCTAAGGCATATGCGGTAAGTTGTGTACTTTTCCCAACTTGCATTAAGGGAAGAAAATTTAACACTTTATAACACCCATTTATTTCTATTGCACAGGACAGTGAAGAAACCCTCTCAGAAGACTGTCCCTTGGAGGAAGAACCTGTAAGTGCATAAATAACTTTACACTAATTTGTGTATACTTGTGTACCTATTCTTTCTGCCTTCAATATGAGTTTCAGGAGTCCATAGCTGGAGAAAGGTTTGAAGAAGAGTCTGCACAAGCAACTGATTCAGAGGTGGACAGTGTTGTACTTTTATTTTTTACTTTTGATGCATGAGGCATGTTTTGACTGTCTTTTTCATTCACAAAATGACACAGGGTGACATCCGTTCCCTTTTATAAAAGGCATCTTCAACAAAAAATTGAATATTTGGAGTTAAAAAAGGCAAATTAAGAGGAGAAATTCAACTTGACGACTTGAGAAAGAGAAATTTTTCACTACAGATCGAGTTGCTTCAACAGGAACTTCAGAGTAAGTGCAAATACACCATTTGACACATAGTAGTATTGCCGACTTTACATAACCATCTCTTATTGCAGGCAAAAGATGACTTGCTGGCAGTTCTCCATAAAGACTAATCACTTAAATAAAACTACAGGAACTAAGCATATGTGTGTTGTCTTTTTTTATTAAACATTCAAAAATGGTGCTCCACAATTCTGTCCCGTGCAGCTCTGCCACTAGGTTGGTCCATGTGCACTGGCTGGAGGTCGTCATTATCAGGCTGCACCCTCACCACAGGGATCCTCTCCTTTCTGATGGTGGCAATATTGTACAATATGACGCATGCAACAATAATGTCACACGCCCTGTCAGGTGCAACCCTCAGACTTTTCAGACACTGAAATCTTTGCTTCAGTTGTCCAAACGTCATTTCAATGCGTGCCCTTGTCCTGGCTAGAGCAGCATTGTATCCGGTTTGTGGTCCAGGGTTTGGGTCAGGGAAGGGCGTCATAAAATACTGCCTGCAGGCATAGCCCCTGTCTCCAAGCAGGATCCCGTCAAAATCCCCTGTAATGGAAAATGCCATTTTGTTAGGCTCAGCATAAGTGTGTTTAATACTGTGACCCTGACATTTGTTTCCTTACCACGTTCAAATAATGTAAATAAATGTGACTCTCGGAAAATCCTCGAGTCATGAACTGATCCTGGCCATTTTGCCTCCACATTTGTGATCAGATGCAGTCACACAACATCTATGAGATTTTAGTCAGTCAACTACATAACTTTTGATTCCATTCCTTTTTTTTTTTTAACTAATATTGCTAACCTGGAAAATTAAATTGTACAGTAATTTACCTGCACATTTACACTGTGAAACCCCTTTCGACTTACAAAATCCACTTCATTTGGGCCTGGTGGGGCCTTGATGGGGATGTGTGTGCAGTCTATGGCACCAATTACATTAGGGAAGCCTGAAAGACATACTATAGGTACTACTTTTTGGCATGGTCATGATTGCATTTCATTAACGAATAAAAATGAACCTGCAATAGCAAAAAATTCTGCTTTACAACCTTGGGTCTTAAGTGGCTTGGAAATGCCACAAAAAACCCTAAAAACTGCTTCAGTGCCAGGTACACTTTGCGAATGGCATGACAGACAGCACTCTTCACCAAGTTCTCGGCATCGCCAATGGTGTAAAGAAAAGTGCCACTCGCAAAAAATCTAAGGGCAACACACACAGTCTGCGCAGTTGTCAAAGCCCGACTCCTCCGTGTTGAACACTTAATTAATGTGTGGTTCCAACAAATTAATAATGTAAATAACGCCCTCACGGGAAAAATATCTTTCCAAAATTACACTGTCGCGCTGCGCTAAAGGATCCTGTCTGTCTCGCAATACGCGTAATATTCGAAAAGCTCGGCGAATTATTCTTGCACCTTCCGCAACAGGTTGCTGTCTTAAAAACAGACAAGACATGGCTACGGCAGACAGACTTCCCTATCTCCTCCCCTTTATAAAGCTGCAATCTAATCTTGTTTACATGAAATAAGCCTGCTTGTGAGCAGGCTTAATTTAGCGCACCTGTTGCTATGACAGCAAGTCCGGGATGAGTTTCGAAGAACCAAACAATCCAAGATCATGCCAAATTGTCAACAATGAAATCCTGCTAACTGAGTTAGCGACGTACGAAGAACGGACCTCTGATCTGAACCTCTGCTGGTCTGGCTGAATTCTGGGTCCCCTGCCTCTGATCATTAAATTTTCTTTCCAGCTTCGGGGTGATGATGCAAAAGTTTCTTGTGATCATAATCATCATCATTGTCATCATTATTTGAAGAGCACTTTAACATGTAGTAAAACAAAATAACATCTAATAAAATTGAGTAAAGACTCAACAGTTTAAAACAACAACAATAATAATAAGCTGTTTAAATCCTTAAAAACAAACAGAAGTTCTTTAAACTGGACTCTAAGATAAACAGGCAACCAGTGAAGGGAGGCAAGGATCGGGCAATGTGCTTTATTTTATGTTTTTCCATTAAAAGGTGTGCAGCAGCATTTGAACCAGCTGCAGACATTTGAGTGAGGACTGACCGATTCAGAGATAAAGAGAATTACACTAATCCAGCCATGATGAAATGAAGGCTTAGAGTAGTGTTTCCATATTTTTGCCTTGAAAGAATAGATTTTACCTTTGCTTTGTTCCTTAAATGGTAAAAATTACTTAACTGAGGTCCCTTTTTGACTGTCAAGTTTAAAATCACTGTCCATTTTAAAATCGAGGGGCTAAACATTCATTGTCAGGGTGTCTAAATCAACAGGATCAGCAGTTATTTGGGTGTTTCAACTGGTATATTTGACAATTCATTATTTGCAAAGACAAAGAGATTTGAGTTTTGATGTTCTCGTCATTAACTTTATCACTTTCTATAGATTCTCTTTGTCATTGAATTTAGGACTTTCCATATGCCTTATCATCTAGGTCTATATTGAAAAACCTACAGTAAAGTAATGAAATGTTGATTCTGGATGTAGTGTAGGAATTCCTTCAAAATAAACCAGAGAAAATTTTACATTACCTACCAGAAGCTGGATAAAATCTTTAAAAAAGAGACAACAGTATTCTCACACATCATGTAGTAGCTCAAGGAAATATTTTAATCTAAATATTTTAGGCTAAATATTTTAGGCTAAAATGAGTAAACCCTAGTGATTGGTTTTTGGGTAAACTAAATAAAGCAGTGTTACATGTCGTTTCTAAAACAGCATTTTTCTGAGCTGCGTCTAAAAGGGCAAACATTGAGAGTATACCCACTTCTCCAGGGACCACTACACCACTGCAGACAGCCACAGATCAGCTGCAAGGGGCAGACAACAGCTAACATGTCAAGTTACTTTTCTGTAACCAACGCAGTCACGTCCGCAGTAGCTACCGCAAACAGCGCAGCATGTTTTCTCACATTTCATATGCTTTTTGCAATAAAACTTGAAACAAGCAATTTTAGCTTGTTACTAAATCTTAAATCAAGATTTATTTTGCTGAAACTGGGGGTAAATGCAATATATCTTATTTTAACAGTTATTTGCCTAATTTTAAGATTTTCTGGCTATAGTAGACAAAAAAAGTTTGAATTGTGCTTGATTTAAGATTTTAGTGTAAAGTCAAACACTTAAAATTACAAATTATGTCTTAAAATAAGATAAATAATCTAACATGTCTAAATATAAGTATTTTTATCCTGGTAAGAACCAAATAATTTGCAGTGTGAAAGTGGGAACCACAACGTCTCACGGACCTTTACATATTTTAATGAAATGATTTGCAGGTTGCTTTTAATGCACATTTAAGTGATTGCAGTCTGTAGTCACAAAAAGGGAAATAATACTAATGTTTAAATATATATATATATATATATATATATATTGTTGGTGTGAAAGCTCAGGATTAGATGTGTGAGAGAGTGAAAAAATTTACATTAAAACTTGTGACTTTATTCAAATGTAAAATTAGTATTACTTTATATGGAAATGCTTAATACCATGTCTTGGTGTCCCCAGAGCACAGCCGACATTTTTATTTCTTTTGTAGGCCGCAATTATCCTGTGGTTTGGTAGCAAAGATGTGTCAGATTGGAATTTAGTGAAATTCTGTTTGACACCATGAACAAAGCGTCCTGCTGAGGAGGAGAATTGAGTGATCAGGGGGATCATCGGTGATGAATCGGGGGGTCTGGAGTCTAGGAAGCTCTTCCTGCATGCTCTCAGGAAGGATCTGGAATATCCTCTCTTATAAAGCGCTGAAAAGAGCGTCCTAGCTGCCTCCTCAAAGTCTGATTTTTGTGTGCAAATTCTGTGAAATCGGAGGAGCTGGGATTTAATAAGGCCCGCATATGTGTGTTTTGGATGGTAACTGGTTTTGAATAAAAGAGCATGTATGTCTGTGGGTTTAAAGAAAACCTTTAAATCTAATTTATGTGTTGTATCAAATTGTTCTCCTTTGTATGTGGTGGTGTCCAGGAAGTAGACCGCTTTAATGCTGGTGGTGGACTTAACCTTGATGGATGGATTGTAAGTGTTTAGGTGCTGGAGGAATTCTTGAGATTCTGCTTCCGAATGGGTCCAGACTCCCCAGATGTCATCCAGGTACCTGTAGTAATGCAGGGGGGCCTTCCTGCAAGACTTCAGGGCCCCGGCCTCCCACTCGGCCATGAAGATGTTTGCGTAGGCCGGTGCAAACTTTTTGCCCATGGCAGTACCCTTGATTTGGAGGAAAAATTGGCCATCGAATATAAAGTCATTTCTTTTTAAATTAATCTCTAACAATTGAATGAGTTCTCTGTCTGGCCTCCTCGAATTGGGATATTTTAAAAATGTTTTTAATGCAGCCAATTCCTTCATCTATATCAATATTTGTGTACAAACTGTCGATGTCAATGGTAAATAGAATAGAGTCCTGAGGTAACGTGTCATGGTTTAAGTTGTCTGGCCTCTTTCTTGTTTTGTAGTTCACCCAGCTCTCCCTCCCACAGCCATTAGTCACACCTGTTGGTAATCAGTCAGATGCATTTCACCTCCCAGTCTCCCTATTTAAGCCTCCCTCTGTCTCACTCTTGTGCCGGTCCGTCTTCAGTCACCACCTCTCCATGCCAGTCTTCGTTTTGCCTTTGAAGATTTGTTCCTGTCGTTAAGGTTAGTCCAGCCAGTCACTCTAAGGACTGTTACCCTCTGTGTTTTCCTGGAGAAGTTTCTGCTCTGTGTCTTGGTGTCTCTTCAGAACTGCTAACCTGACTAGCCGCCCAGGAGATGCGCTGCTCTGAACCAGTGTCTCCTGAGAACTGCTACTGTGCTCTCCCTACTGTGCTTCCTGGCCACATTGGTCGTTATGGACTCTAGCTCCGGGCCGTCAGCTCCTATCGTCACTTACATCTCTGATCCTCTGCAACCCTAACCCTCTGGACTTCATCATCCACCATCCAGCAACCTCTTGTAATAAAACTCTTTAAAAACCTTCAGTCCCGTGTGCGCGTCCTGAGTACACCGGTAAACAAACATGACAGCACGGACCGGCCAAAAGGTGTACTCAGGCGCCATGTGGGGCTTACCTGCTGGAGTTGACGACCCGGAGATCATCGCCTATGTGATGGAGTGTGAGCGTCAGATGAAGGACAGGTATGCCAAGATGGCTTCAAGCCGGAACGCTGCGCCTCCAAGTAAGGTAGACTCCACTACCCAGATGGTCCACGTGGGGGTTGTCACGGCTACTCCGGAGTACGGGAGGAGAAGCCGCTTAGCCACACGTCGTCTCGGTCACCACCTCCATGACTCTCAGCTGGCCCCTCGAGTGAGACTCATCATTCCACCTATCAGAGCTCCACACGTCGAGGAGGACGAGCTGTGGAGTTTCTATTATGGTGACCGAGACGACCTTCTTCCCTGTGGACCAGCTGCTACCCCTCCGACCGCCTCCGTTTCCCCGTCTGGCTCCTCCCGGCGAAGAAGCCGGTTACTTCGGCGCGTTAAGGCTTCCAAGGACCCGCTGCCGCTCAAATCCCGAGAGGGGGTCCAGGGGGATCCGCCCTCAGAAGCCTGTAGCCCTGCGGCGCTCACTGAAGCCTGTTGTCCGGTAGCACTCGAGGTAGCCGAGGAGAGGGTTCAGCCGACCGCCAAAAGCTCCGCTCTGCCGGCTGTCGAAAGCCCCGCTCTGCCGGCCGCCGAAAGCTCCGCTCTGCCGGCCGTCGAAGGCTCCGCTCTGCCGGCCGTCGAAGGCTCCGCTCTGCCGGCCGTCGAAGGCTCCGCTCTGCCGGCCGTCGAAGGCTCCGCTCTGCCGGCCGTCGAAGGCTCCGCTCTGCCGGCCGTCGAAGGCTCCGCTCTGCCTCAGCCCGAGGTCTCCGAGGGAGCCGCTTTGCCTCTGCCCGAGGCCTCCGAGGGAGCCGCTTTGCCTCTGCCCGAGGCCTCCGAGGGAGCCGCTTTGCCTCAGCCCGAGGCCTCCGAGGGAGCCGCTTTGCCTCAGCCCGAGGCCTCCGAGGGAGCCGCTTTGCCTCAGCCCGAGGCCTCCGAGGGAGCCGCTTTGCCTCTGCCCGAGGCCTCCGAGGGAGCCGCTTTGCCTCTGCCCGAGGCCTCCGAGGGAGCCGCTTTGCCTCTGCCCGAGGCCTCCGAGGGAGCTGCTCTGTCTCAGTTTCAGGTCGCCGAGGGAGTTGCTTTACCTCAGCCCATGATTGGTGACATTATTTCCGTTCTTTGTTTTTCTGGTCGGGGTCGTCCTCCACGACGCCCGATCCAGACTCGCCTACTCGGCCGGGCCCGCCGATTGCGGTCCCCGAGCTGTTGGACGTTGCCTCGGCGGGGCCGTCCACCACGGCGCCCGCCTCTGTCTTTCCTGCTCGGCCGGAGCCGCAGACTGCGGACTCCGGGCCGCTCGTCTTTGCCTCGTCGGGGCCGTCCACCACGGCGCCCGCTTTTGACTTTTCTCTTCGGCCGGAGCCGCCGACCGCGGTCTCCGGGCCGCTTGACTTTGCCTCGTCGGGGCCGCCCTCCTCGAGGGTTTAGTCGGGCGATGCTGCTTCGCCGCCTGCCTCGGCCTGGTCGACCTCCTCGAGGACTCTTTGTGGCTTAGCAGCTGTTTTTGCCTGCGCCCTTAAGGCCAGTGCTTTCTGTTTTATTTGGTTAAAGCTCGGCTTAGTTTTGTGTGATTAAGAATTCCTCAGTTTGGAATTATTTAGGGGGTTCTTTGTTTTCTTTGAGTTCTTAGTCTCTGTTTTGGCTTTTGTTTTTTCCTGCTCTGTTTTAGGGTTCTAGATTTTGCCTTAGTTTCCTAGCTTAGCTTTGCTTTCTCATTATAGCTTTAGTTCTCTGCTCTTCACGTTAGTATGATTGTTCATGTCCTAGTTTTCTTGTTTTGCCTTAATTTCTAGTTTAGCTTTAGTCCCAAGGTTCTGCTTAGTATTTTGTTTTGATTTAGTAGTTTTTTACTATACTTTTTCTTTGTGGTGTTATCCCTGACCTAGTTTTCTTGTCTTGCCTTTATTTTCTGGTTCTTGGTTTGATTCTTTATTTTGGTCCCAGCGCTCCTTAGGTTCCAGCACTCCTTAGTTCCTAGCGCTTGCTTAGACTTCTGACCCCTGATTATGAGCTGTTTCACGCTCCTTAGCTTTGGCTAGTTCGAGCTTCCTTAGTTAGTTTTTGGCCTTCTTGTTCCTCGGTCTTCTTGAATTTAGACCTCTTGGTTCCCCGGCGTGTTAGAACGCCTTTGTATCCTGGTTTTTAGATTTCAGGGCTCCCCTGGTGTGTGTTAGGATGCCCTTTTGTTCTCGGTTCCTCGGCGTGTTAGGACGCCCTTTGTTCTCGGTTCCCCGGCGTGTTAGGACGCCCTTTGTTCTCGGTTCCCCGGGGTGTTAGGACGCCCTCTGACTCTTGGTTCCCCGGCATGTTAGGATGCCCTCGGCTCCCCGGCGTGTTAGTACGCCCTCCGTTCTTGTTCCCTGGCGTTTAGATGTTCCTGCTTCCCTCACGCCCCGGCGTTCTCTTTCCTTGCGCCCCGGCGTTTTCCTCGCGTCCCGGTGTTTTCTTTCCTCGCGCCCCGGCGTTCTCCCCACGCCCCGGCGTTCTCTTCCCCAAGCCCCGGCGTTTCCCTCACGCCCCGGCGGGTTTTCCCCTGGCGTTTCTGTACACCAGTCGTGTTCCAGCAGGAGTTGTTGAGCCTTGGTGTTTTCGTATGCTTGTTCTTCCCTCTGGCGTTGTCGAACGCTTGTTCTTCCCTCTGGCGTTGTCGAACGCTTATTCCTCCCTCTGGCGTTGTCGTACGCTTGTTCTTCCCTCTGGCGTTGTCGTACGCCTGTTCTTCCCTCTGGCGTTGTCGTACGCCTGTTCTTCCCTTAGGCGTTAAGTACGCCCGTGCTTTCCCTTTGGCGTTAAGTACGTCCGTTCTTTCCCTCTTGGCGTTTTCGTACGCCTATATTTTCCCCTTGGCGCTGTCATGCGTCTGTTTTGCCTCGGCGTTTCCCTCACGCCCCGGCAAACTTCTCCCTTACGCCCCGGCGGTTCCCTCACGCCCCGGCAATCTCGTCCCTTGGGCCCCAGCGCTCCTCTCACGCTCCAGCGTTGTGTTTCCTTGGCGTTTCCACACGCCCGTTCCTTGGCGTTTCCACACGCCCGTTCCTTGGCGTTTTCACACGCCCGTTTCTTGGCGTTTTCGCACGCCCGTTCCTTTCCCCCGGTGTCTCTGTACGTTAGTTGTGCTCCAGCGTTTTCTTGCGCTGTTGAGCTCTGACGTGTCAGTCCGCCTGTTCTTTCCCCCTTGGCGTTTCATACACCCGTTCCTTCCGTAGGCATTTCTGTACGCCCGTTGCCTTCCTTAGCGCTGCCGTTGGTCCATCCCTTCCCTTTGGCGCTGTCGCGCGCCCGTTCATTCCCTTTGGCGCTGTGTCGCGCCCGTTCATTCCCTTTGGCGCTGTGTCGCGCCCGTTCATTCCCTTTGGCGCTGTGTTGCGCCCGTTCCTTCCCTTTGGCGCTGTGTTGCGCCCGTTCTTTCCCTTTGGCGCTGTGTTGCGCCCGTTCCTTCCCTTTGGCGCTGTGTTGCGCCCGTTCCTTCCCTTTGGCGCTGTGTAGCGCTCGCTCTTTCCCCCGGCGCTGTCAAGCGCTCACTCTTTCCCCCGGCGCTGTCAAGCGCTCGTGCCTTTTCCTGATGTGCCGCGCACTGGTTGTGGTCTGGCACGTCAGTGTTCTCTAGTTCCTTGGTTCCCCAGTGTTCTTTAGTTCCTTGGTTCCCCAGTGTTCTCTAGCCCCTTGGTTTCCCCAGGGTTCTCTAGCCCCTTGGTTTCCCCAGGGTTTTCTAGCCCCTTGGTTTCCCAGTGTTCTTGACCTTTTGGTTCCTTGGTTTCTTGTTTTGACTCGTGCCCGCCGTCCTGAGACCCCCTCCCCCCACCCAGGGTAAGAGGTTCTGAGCCGTCCGGTGTTCGGCCTTGAGGGGGGGGTAGTGTCATGGTTTAAGTTGTCTGGCCTCTTTCTTGTTTTGTAGTTCACCCAGCTCTCCCTCCCACAGCCATTAGTCACACCTGTTGGTAATCAGTCAGATGCATTTCACCTCCCAGTCTCCCTATTTAAGCCTCCCTCTGTCTCACTCTTGTGCCGGTCCGTCTTCAGTCACCACCTCTCCATGCCAGTCTTCGTTTTGCCTTTGAAGATTTGTTCCTGTCGTTAAGGTTAGTCCAGCCAGTCACTCTAAGGACTGTTACCCTCTGTGTTTTCCTGGAGAAGTTTCTGCTCTGTGTCTTGGTGTCTCTTCAGAACTGCTAACCTGACTAGCCGCCCAGGAGATGCGCTGCTCTGAACCAGTGTCTCCTGAGAACTGCTACTGTGCTCTCCCTACTGTGCTTCCTGGCCACATTGGTCGTTATGGACTCTAGCTCCGGGCCGTCAGCTCCTATCGTCACTTACATCTCTGATCCTCTGCAACCCTAACCCTCTGGACTTCATCATCCACCATCCAGCAACCTCTTGTAATAAAACTCTTTAAAAACCTTCAGTCCCGTGTGCGCGTCCTGAGTACACCGGTAAACAAACATGACATAACGATGATTTGATTTTTTTCCACAAAATCATAGGTGTCTTTGATATAACTTTGGTGCCGAATTGAGAGGGGATACAAATAATAATCAATAAACTCCGCTGTGTGATATGATTCACTATTACAGTCGGAAACTATAGGCCTCCCAGGAGGGATCTGAAATGGTTTGCTCCACTTTTCAGGTTCCTTATGGATCTTAGGGAGCAGATAGAACCGCCTTGCCCTGGGTTCAGAGGAGCCACGCAGGTAAGATTTCTGCTTTGCATTAATGAATTTCTTTTTGTGCAGGGTCTCCAAGATTTTATCAATTAGTGGGGGTGTATCTATATAAATAGGGGTGTCTAATTTCTTATAATATGTCTCATTATATAACTGTTTGTATCCCTCCCACAGATATTGCTCTCTGTCCATAATAACAATGGCGCTGCCTTTATCAGCAGGTTTAATGACAATACTATTATTATTCATAAGTTCTTTGAGAGCTTCTGTTTCTTCTATATTTAGGTTAGGTATGGGTTTAATAAATTTAAATTCTTTATCCAAATATTTCAGGTCTTGGGAAATCAATTTCTCCACCTCAGGAGGGAGAGAGTTAATTGGAGGAGACCAGTCTGACTCCGGCATAAAAGGTAAGTGTTAATTTTTATTCTTATCAATATCATCCTTATAGTAGATGGCCAATTTAACCCTTCTGTGGTATTTTTGCAGGTCATACCTCATAAGCGTTTTGATTTTATCCCTGTTATTGTTCGCCTGGGTGGGAATAAAGGTTAAACCCCTGTTTAAGAGGGAACACTGTGCATCACTCAAAGCAAAGGTTTTAGACAGGTTACACACATTCTTATTCACAATATTAGAGTGCCCCTCCTGCCTTTGCAGGCTCTTGGGGCCATCTAATTTAACCACTCACTCCAGTGCTTCTTGATACGAGCCGCCGTGGCCTTGGACCAGTGGACGTTGTCCCCGGTCACTGTGAAGGCCCTCTTCTCCAGCGCAGGGATGTGGTGGCTGCGCTGTGAAATGCGGCTGTTCAGGTACGTGAGGGTTACCTGTTCTTGGAGCGGCAGCTGCGGGGAGAAGTTAATAACCGGCACAAAGATTTCCGCATTTGGACAGGTGATCCTGGCTGCTCTAAGTGCGGCCCTCATCTCCTTCACAGCCGCCTTTTTGTCCCGCTGTGCCCTGTGGTTGATGCCCAGGGACAGGATGAGTCGTTCCACGTGCTTAGCCACCGGTGTCCTCTGCAGCAGGTGGGTCAGGTGCTTCCACCTAGCACCCGGAAAACTGTCCACCTGCACATCAGGGTTATTCATGGCGGGCAGCCTGCCCACATTAGAATCCAAAGAAAAAAAAAAAAAAAAAAAAAAAAAAAAAGAATCCCCAACCACAACATATTTCTTGTGCAGGTTAAGAGACCAGTCCCGGGTTTTATTCAGGGTCACTATATGTTTGGCTGCAGCTATTACCTGGGCATCTGATGGAGCAGAGGTCTCACCGTTGGAGGAAGACGCAGCTGGGACCGGGGTCCGCATCCTGGAGCCAAAGGTGAGTCTCCGCTGGGTGCTGATCTGCAGCCTCCGGTGCAGGGCAGTCGACCTAGGTCCCAATAAAGACCCCCTCTTAAATTCCGCAGAGCTGGAGGTCTGCGACTGTGCAGGGGAGGCTGTGGCTGCCTCTGCAGCCTCCTGGCTGCTCAACTCCCCCTGGCGGACATCAGAGGTGCTGCAGAGGTCCCCGTCAGCTGTGGGGGACGCTGTCGTCCCAGGAGGAAGAGGAGGAGCCGTCTGCGGTGTCCCCAGAGCAGGGCAGGCTCTCCTGCATGAGCTGCAGGATCGCTGCTGGCGCTGAGGAAGAGGAAGGGGTGCTGTCCCTCCATTGCTCCCCTCGTCGATCGCTGCTGGCAGGGTCCAGCCGCTGTGAGGAGGCGTAGTCATGGCCGCTGGGGTGGTCGTCACGGGACCGGGAGGTGGAGGAGATGGTGAGCGCGGTGGAGGCTGTGGGTGGCGCGGTGATCCGCCCTGGTTCTCCTCCCTGTCCACATCCTGGTGCTGCCGTTCCGTCCGGTGTGCTGGAAACGTGCCGGAGGGAGAGGAGGAAGAGGAGGAGGAGGAAGAGGAGGGAGGCGGCGATGGGGCTGCTCTGGCGGCGGGGGAAGCGGCTGGCGACCGCGAGGAGGACGAAGGAGAAGCCGCCCGCTGCTCCTCCTCAACCAGGAACAGCTGGACCTCATCAGCCGTCTGCAGGTTGAACCTCCTGCCCAGGTTCCGCTGCGCCCATCTGACAGCCACCTCTAGCGGCGCCAGGAGGTCACCTTCGAGGCCCAGGAGCGTCCGCTTCTCCGCCGCACGGACCTCCGTGTAATGGTCCCTCAGGATGGTGACCGTGTTGAACGCCCAGTTTCTGGCGTTCCCCTCGATTAAATCGAGCGTCTTTGAGGTGGGATGAGCCGGCTTGATGGTGGAAGCCAGGCTAAACATGATCCGCTGGATTGCGGGCGGATCACGGTCATCCCGCGACACATTGTTTAGATGGTGTGTCGCCTTCAGCAGTCTGTGAAGGGCTCGGACCTTTTCGGTAAAGTTCGGGTCCACAGACTGCTGGTAATGATTACGGTTCTGGCCGTAATTCTGTCCCCGGGGCACGTACCGGTTCCGCTGCTGCTGTCGCCGCTGCTGCTGCTGCTGGTTCCGCCTCTTCCGCGGTGCTGCGTTCCAGTCCCGGCTGCGGGAGCGTGGGCGGGGCTGCCGGTGCGGCTGATAGCGGTTCCGCGGTGGCCGGGAGCTTCTGCTGCGGCTTGCGGGATGGCCCCGGGTCACGGAAGCGTAGCTCCGCCTCCAGTGCTGCGGAGGATGGACCCGGTTGTTCCGCGTGTCCCTGCGGGCGGGGCATTCACGGTCCGCCGGCTGCCATCAGCGCTGTCTCCCCCGACGGTGCTGGACGGTGGTCCACCCCTCATCTGGGTCCGGGTAGCGCTCCCAAGCCATCCCGAGGGCGAGCTCATTAAATAAGATATATAATATATCAAGGCTAACTGTAGCTGCTATATAAGTTAATAAATAAATAAATAAAAACAGACTCAGCTTCTTTTTTGGCCGTTTGGCCTTTTATTGCGAGCTAACCGAGAACAGCAAACGTAACGCGCAACGTTTCGGTAAGGAATCAACCTTCTTCAGGCAAGTCTGCTGTCTCAACTGACAGAATCACACAACATGTACTTTATATAGCAGCATATTTTGAATATTTGAAATACAGTAGCTGTTACTGTACACACTCCACGATAGGTCAGGAAAAAGATACATTCTGATGGCATGCGCAGTAGCCAGTACAGTAGCCAGTACAGTAAGAACAGCTGATTTTTGTTTATCTGCGCTGCTGCCATCTTCTGACCGTTTCAGGAACTACAACAAATGCAGGTTGCCGTTCATAACACCCAGTTGTCGGAAAACAGCCGCAAACAACCGCAGCAACGTCGGGAATCATAGACTATATACAGCATAGACATAATATAAGAGTAGACGCGTCATTGGGCGGGTTCTGCCTATGCTGCGATGCGTCAGAGCGTCCGCCATCTTAAATGTGGCAAATCTGCAGTTACTCAGTCACTTAAACAGTATCAGAGGGACTTTAATCTCTGAATATACTTTGTATTCGTAGTATTTTTTTTTAATATTACAAGTTTATTTTCGTATCCCTTTAGCTTCATTCTCCTGAATTTATTCTCTTAAAGAATAAAAATATTTAACATAATCTAACCTGGCCCTGTTACTCCAGGAGTGAAATAATTCTGCAAACTGTGATTATTCTGGAAATGTTCCCCCTTAATTCTCATAATATGATGTTTTTATCATAACATTATCACTTTTGTGTTTGTTTGTTATTTTTACTTTATTGACCTAGGACTTTTTTTTCCTCATATTATTAATTTTACCTCTTTAATACTCACCCAAAAAGTCTGTTCCTAAAGGTTCACATGTGACGCGGTTTTATGAAATAATGAAGACCACAATGTTTAGATTTAACAAATTGATCCTTATATTTATAACACATACACAAATATATATATATATATATATATATATATATATATATATATATATGTGTGTGTGTGTGTGTGTGTGTGTGTAGGGTCATTATTGTGAGATTTCAGCTTCATTAGAGATCCTGATAAACGAAGTGAACCAGGTCAGAGGAATATTTTTAGATGTTCAGAAATAGTGTTGCAGTCTTCAGCTCATCAAAACTCTTGGATAACTGTCAAAAGACAATGTGTTTGCATGCAGATGGGAGAAGGAATGTTTTTTTTTCTATTCTGCCTGCTGGAATACCATTTTGTTTAACTCTTTTAATAATCCAGAGACCCCACACATCCTGTCTCTGTTGTCTAGATATGAGGTAGTCTGGACTTCTGACGGATCAATGGTTTTGTGTGTGCATTGGGGCAAGAAGCAGGTGGGTTTCTTTGTCTTGGTGGCAGCAGCTGTGTAAATACCATCCCAATATCCAATAAGGAAGAACCAAAGAGCTAAGGGACTGAAACACACACTGTCTTCCTCTTCCCCGCATCAGACTGCAGCTCTGATTCCAGCTCATCATCAGCATCACCCCCCCCCTGGCTGCAGTGGGCTCCTTTCCTCCCTCTCCCATGTGCTGGGCCACTTGTTATAATTCTGGGTCTGTAGGCCGCGTGTGTTGTGGCATAATTTTGCCAAGTGTCCTGCTTATGTGCAGGCTGACAGCTGCTTCCAAATCCACTGCTTTACTGAGGAGACTTACAAGCCACCAGACCTGGTTTGCCTCACATTATTGTTTCCTGTTAGGGGGAGAAAAGCTCACTGCATGCTGGGGAAAGTG